>NC_140165.1:117605942-117789137 GCF_963971535.1 Notolepis coatsorum
TACTTGTAGGGCCGTCAACGAATATTCTATATTGAAATTAATAATCGACTTGTAAAAAAAAATAATAATAATAATAATTAATATATTAGATTGTGAAAAAAACAGCCCCCGGTGGGCGTTAGTGGTTAACATACCGTTGTATTGGTTCGGTACACAGCTGTACGGTACGGATACGTTTACACACCTACTGTACACTATACAATACAATCTAAAGTACAACCTAAGTACAACCTAAGTACAGCGAGTAAAATGCAGACAATGAGGTACAAAAACTTTAAGGCAAGCTTACAAATGCAAAGGAGGTATGATTGTAGTGCAAATCTCTTTAATAAATAGATAAATATCAATTAATTATTGTGAGTTTCTCAGGTTCTTTCCATCTCATAGCACCATACGGGTATGTGTGTGTGTGTGTGTGTGTGTGTGTGTGTGTGTGTGTGTGTGTGTGTGTGTGTGTGTGTGTGTGTGTGTGTGTGTGGTCTCACCATAAGGGTGTGTGTGTGTGTGTGTGTGTGTGTGTGTGTATGGTCTCACCATAAGGGTGTGTGTGTGTGTGGGGGGGGTCTCACCATAAGGGTGTGTGTGTGTGTGTGTGTATGGTCTCACCATAAGGGTGTGTGTTGTGTGTGGGGGGGGGTCTCACCATAAGGGTGTGTGTGTGTGGGGGGGGGGGGGGTCTCACCATAAGGGTGTGTGTGTGTGTGTGTGTGGGGGGGGGTTCTCACCATAAGGGTGTGTGTGTGTGTGTGTGTGTGTGTGTGTGTGTGTGGTCTCACCATAAGGGTGTGTGTGTGTGGGGGGGGGGTCTCACCATAAGGGTGTGTGTGTGTGTGGGGGGGGGGTCTCACCATAAGGGTGTGTGTGTGTGGGGGGGGTCTCACCATAAGGGTGTGTGTGTGTGGGGGGGGGTCTCACCATAAGGGTGTGTGTGTGTGGGGGGGGGTCTCACCATAAGGGTGTGTGTGTGTGGGGGGGGGGGGGGGTCTCACCATAAGGGTGTGTGTGTGTGTGTGTGGGGGGGGGGGCTCACCATAAGGGTGTGTGTGTGTGGGGGGGGGGGGGGGGGGGTCTCACCATAAGGGGTGTGTGTGTGTGGGGGGGGGGGTCTCACCATAAGGGTGTGTGTGTGTGTGGGGGGGGGGGGTCTCACCATAAGGGTGTGTGTGTGTGTGTGTGTGTGTGTGTGTGTGTGGTCTCACCATAAGGGTGTGTGTGTGTGGGGGGGGGGTCTCACCATAAGGGTACTTGGTGTCCAGCCGGTCGTCAGCACACCGTGCCCATGGCAACAGGTCATCATCACAGCCATTGGGCATCCCATTGTAACCAATACCCACAATCTTATTCTCCTGATTCACTATACAGGCTCCCACCTAGAGAGAGAGAGAGAGAGAGAGAGAGAGAGAGAGAGAGAGAGAGAGAGAGAGAGAGAGAGAGAGAGAGAGAGAGAGAGAGAGAGAGAGAGAGAGAGAGAGAGAGAGAGAGAGAGAGAGAGAGAGAGAGAGAGGGAGAGAGAGACAGAGACAGAGAGACAGAGAGACAGAGAGAGAGAGAGAGAGAGAGAGAGAGAGAGAGAGAGAGAGAGAGAGAGAGAGAGAGAGAGAGAGAGAGAGAGAGAGAGAGAGAGAGAGAGAGAGAGAGAGAGAGAGAGAGAGAGAGAGAGAGGGAGGGAGGGAGAGAGAGACAGAGAGACAGAGAGACAGAGAGAGAGAGAGAGAGACAGAGACAGAGAGAGAGAGAGAGAGAGAGAGAGAGAGATTTTTTAGATTTTTAAGAACCTTTATTTCAATAAATGAAGAAATTTTTTCATTTGTCAATTAACATTATTCACACAGACGCTATTTACATCCTCACAGAAACAAGGGGTTAAAACGGAGCTGCTCATCAAAAATCAATTGAAGCACCAACGCTCCAAAACACTGTGGACAACAGACTCTGGTTCCGGACCAAAAGGACACTCAGTGTCAGACACCGTCGGATTTAACCTGGAGACAAAGCTACTGACTGCCACTGCTCCCTTCAGTATTCAGCCCCAACCCTAAACCTGACCCCTGACCCCTGCAAGTCTCCTGACCTCTTGTTTAGTGCTGCTTCATAACACACCCTCCACACTGGTTTACAGTCCTCCTCCACATTCAGTTTCTCTCTCCACACAATGTCTGTTTTCAGCATGTTCTTGTTTAGAGCGTGCACACAGTATTTATACATTGCCTTCCCACTCAACATGTACAAGTCTGTAGATCCAAAATTTTTTATAATCCAACAAAAGTCCCATCAGTCCAGTTTGATCTATTTGGGGACTCAGTTCGGGAAAAAAAATCTCCTGCATCAGGAATGTCCGTTCCACTTAGATAGTCCCGTAACATGTCCCACTCCCGATTACTCATGCCTTCAGTCCACGCATTCAAAAAGTTCCTGGTTTGGCGACCCGACCTCAGACCCATCAGAGAGGACACTTCCTCTGTGTTACGATAACCTGCGCCCACTGCATCCACTATTCGTTTCAGCTTTACTGTCCCAGCTGAAACTAAACGCTGGGTGAGACCAATCCTGCTTTCCTTCTGAATGTCCAATCGCACCCCATAGATGAACGTAGGGCTGGGCGATAAAACGATAACGATAACTATCGCGATAAATTATTTCCTCGAAATAAACATGAAACGTGGTCGCAAAGTTTCGATATATCGATTTTCCAAGCTTGGATATGAGCACGCACTAACAACCAATCGGTGAAGGAGATGGCCGAGAGCGAAGGAGACCAGGAAGGAGACCCAGCGCTGCACCTCTGGGTAGAGAGGTAGGACTCACTCAACAACAAGGCTTGCTAGGCTAACTAGCTTGCACAACGATGTTTTATATATTTACGTGCCGAGTATGTGTGCGGCATGAATTCTGAGGCCACGTTCATAGTAGTGTGTGGTATACAGTGGACGTCGTTTCAATATATTGTGGCGGAAGAGAGTATTTTAGTGTCATATTTATTACATTGCCATGAGATATTCCGCTTGTCGGCTAACTTCTAACGTGCGCGGACTGATGACGACATCAACTCGACTCGAGACATTCGCAGCAGCATAATAAGTTAATTAAACTTGACATACATTATATCGACGATAATTATCGATATCGAATTATATGAAAATAATTTTATAATTTTATCGCGATAACGTTTTTGGTCATATCGCCCACCCCTAGATGAACGGCTCCTCCAGTAGCCTCCTTCTGCTCCATTCAAACAGAGTCCATGTTACAAAGTCCTTGATAAAATGGAGTCGGATCATATAAACGTATAGATTGACATTCCCACAAAAACAAAGACACATCCAAATTCAAACCTTGTATTAAAACAAAACAAGAAAAGGAACACAGGAACCAGCCTGTCCTAGAGCTGTGTTTCACCATCATCATTAAACATTCCCTTTTTTGATATTCTGTACTATTTTCTTCAGTCTGAACCCCTCCTTTGCAGTATAACCTCCCTTCTCTCCGCTTCTCAACTGTGAGTTGACAGAGGAACAAAGAGCCTCTTTATCTGAGAAATAATCCTCAATTTCACACTTCTTGTTTTTTGGTTACTCACAAGAAATGTTTAACTCTTTTTACATCATATTTCTTTTTTCCCCCTTCCCTTCACTTTTTTCAGACCAGCTCTGACTCTGACTGCCAGTGCCTTCGCTCCCCTCATCGTCTTCCTCGTCTTCCATACTAGAACCAGATGAGTCAGACTCTGACTGCTCCTCCGGCTTCCTTCCCTTGACCATGCTTACTGCTTTCTTGGCCTGAGAACAGTCTGTGAGTATTTTCTTTTCCCTTTCTTTTAACAGCACTAGGGACTTTGAAAGACTCATCCATCAATTCACCATCACTATCTACCGTTTTTCTAGTCTGATCTCCTGTTGTTTTTTCACTGTCATTCTTTTTCTTATTAGCGTTAGCCTTCCTCTCCACTGCATCAGAAAAACTCCTCGGTGCGTCCGCACCTGCTCCCCCCCCCCACCCCGCGCTCCCGCAGTGGGAACTTTATCAGGACAGTCCCGATAGAAGTGGCCGTGCTGCTTACAGCCATGACAGGTTGACACCCCAGAACTCACATATACTACATATTCAAACCCATCAATGTTCAACTTGAACACCAGATCAAGCTCCTCGTCATGTTTCTTCATGATCATTAGAGCCTGGCGTCTGTGTGACACAACGTGTGCCAGTAATGGGGACTTACAGCCGGATGACATTTTTCGAATGGGTGCGACCACTTTACCATACCGCGACAATTCCTTCACTAATAACTCATAACTGATTAACGGTGGTATGTTCGATATGGTAACTCTTGTATACGGCGTAGACAGAGGAGTCACCGCCACAAAAGTGTCCTTAACCGTGATGCCGGTTTCAGTCACTTTGTTAACTTTTTTAATGTGATCCACAAACATAACCATTGCGCCGTTCATCCGAGCGGCAGATACAATGTTGTCATAATCCACAACTTTTCCCACAGCTAAACTGCAATCCTCCACAGAGACATCAACTCCAACTGCGAGTTTAAAGCCATGTTTTCTGCTGAGAATAGGAAACTCCATTTCAGTGGCCTATTCCAACCGGCGCGCGCTGGCCGACAGGCGACAGCGACACACAAACTGAAATTAACCAACCTCTGTGTTAACACAATAACACTAAAATAGCAACCTAACAATAAATAAGCAACACTCTAATTCATAACATTAAACACAGTGGGCCTCATTCAACAATACTCTCTTATTATGTTTCTTATATTCTTGCTTACCTGTCTGTTAAGAGAACAATAAGAAAAGCCACCGCCACATTCATCAAGCCGTTCTTAAAGTCCAAATCTGTTCTTACCCAGGTTTTTTTTAATGGTGAATCCCACTCATTCTAAACTGGATGCGCGTTCTTGCGCAAGTCATTTGCATACAGAGACACGCCTCGTGGGCTCATTATAATACGAGAGCCGTGGGTCTGCATCAGATCCCCCGGCCATATTCAAGCGCTGGAGCGCTTTGCGATGGATCAAAATGAGATAGGAATCAAATGTATTGTCATCATACAGCACCTATAGCTATATAGTGGAATATACTGTATTAATATAGTAATATAATAGTAGTTGGCTAGTTGCGCGCTTCTGGCCACCTCCTGCAGTGCGCGCATACACGTACTGTATACAGTACGTGCAAAATGAATCGTTCCAGCAAAGTA
Source organism: Notolepis coatsorum (assembly GCF_963971535.1). Classification (NCBI taxonomy): domain Eukaryota; kingdom Metazoa; phylum Chordata; class Actinopteri; order Aulopiformes; family Paralepididae; genus Notolepis; species Notolepis coatsorum. The sequence goes on from NC_140165.1 coordinate 117,611,151, forward strand.
CTGTAGGCTTCGCTTTGTCAATAAATACTGAACGACTGTGCGTTGTCAAGACTAGAGCCAATCGCAATGGTTGCCACTCATATGGCTCTGCAAATAGATCTAGAGTCTGACTATCTCCGCATATATGCAGGGCTCTACGCTAACCTTTTTCCCGATGAGCACATGTGCTCCTAAATAAAAAAATGTAGGAGCACACAAAGAAATTTAGGAGCACCCAAAAATATTTAGGAGCACAGTGAAAATATTTCAAGTAACAGAGTTTTTTTTATTTTTTAATATATAAATGTATATTTGTACTGTGCGTGCATGTGCAAACGGGAACGGGACACACATCTGTGCAATAGCACATACCACCAAAGTCACTGGCCCACTGTGTGTGTGTATCTGCGTGTGCAAACGGGAATGGGACACAGACATTTGAACTATTAAGTGATTAATGCCTACTGTGGCAAAGTTGTAGCCAACAACTAGGCCTAATAAGAAAGGCAGTGACATTGAACAAAAAGGAGACACTGGCATTACCACCAGGGCCATCAGTAGAGGGGACTGTAAGGTGCCCTTTCGGTATACTACCTTTGCTAAAACTGTGTTCTCTGTTAAAGGTGGTAACTACTGGAATAGCCTACCAGTTGTGATTAGAGAGTGCCCCACATACTCCATGTTCAAGACCCATCTTAAACTGCATCTTAAGGCAAACCAGAACTGTGATCATTTTTAATCTGATTTAATTTATGTAACTTGTTTTTTTTTTTTTTTTTGTTTTTTATCATCATTGATTGTCACAATGCTTTTACCCTAAGCAGGCTATTTATTTATTGAAAGAGGTTTGCTGTCTCCTGGTGTAAATTAGCTCTTGCTACAACCCTGCATGTTTACATTTTGTATTTTGTACTTGTTCATTAACATGTGCTGTCCCTATCAAATAAACTATCAAATCAAACTACTGCTACAAAAGTAACAGTCACTTAACTTTAGCTTTTGCCCCTTTTATGCATACAATGCCTTCTAGAAAAATAATCCTTTCAGGGTTGCCTATTGAAATACTGTACACCTCCAGTACAGAAACATTGTTTATGAGTTTGCGTGTCAGGTAGACCATTGATTGACAGTCGATTCTGCCAATTACGTCACACCGCTTGCACTCCGGCCGTCCGGCGCTGCAGCTGGACCTATTGCCCACCTCTGCTGTTGATAATGCTAGCCAAGTTAGCACACACACATTATGACACATACACACACGCACAGTGGGCCAGTGACTTTGGTGTAGGGGTGTAACAATGCATCGATCCTAAGGGGAAAATTCAACTGCATCGATTTGAAAATTTTAGAACCGATTATCGCAATTTGAATGTGTACACAGTCACAGTGTTATGTTATTCTCATGTCCGTTACAGTCAACACAACGACATACGCTACTGCATCAACGTTATGATTAACAAAGCAAGGCATTCGTTTTGTTGCATTAACGTTATATTACTATTGCTATCGATAAATCTAGGTGTTCTAAAATATATTGCTATTGGTAAGTTTGTATAAATTAATGTCTCGGGAAACTCTCGCATATCGCAATGGCGGACTTTCAGGAAGTAAACAAGCAAAATGAGAGCTTCCGATTGGTCATTTGCTTTCTTTCCCATGAAACCAGTCACGTCACTCTACTGTGATTGGACCGTTGGCTTGAGTGCAATGTGGGACTTGTAGTATAACAATTTATCAGCAGAGAAAAAAAAGCACGATTGAGGCTGTAATCTGCGAGTAATTGATTATTCCGGTTCGCACACACATATTTCTAGGGGCATATGCGAGCAATATGGTCGCACTGTAGAGCCCTGATATAGCCTGTCCCTGATGACTGGCAGTGCGCATATACAGTGCGTGCTCCAAGTCAAACTGGATGACACATCTCTCTCAAATCCATTCTGAGAACGGAACGCAGTGCCCGCAATGCGGGTCTTGATTGATTGATTGATTGATTGAAAATAGTATTAACAGATTGAAGAATGGGTACTGTTACAAAGGGTCAGATTAAACCGAATATATATATTGATTGCCTGAGATCCCATGTATAATATTTGTATATCGTTTGATATCCCTTGTATATTCTTTGTACATATATACGGAATATCCCTTTACCTGGTACGGGACAGACCATAATATTCGTTCTCCTATTGGAAGCGATCCCCTAGGCGCCAATGACTTACCCCCTAGACCCGACTTGAAAGGTGCCGACGAACATGTCCCAACTAGCCCCGGTTCCGCGTAGGAATACGGCTACCGAAATACGAATGGTACTATTTGTTCACCGTGCACATAAATAGGGCGCAAGAAATGTAGAACTCCTCTTAGTCCCTTGTCCCGTTCAGCCTCGTTCAGTTCCAGTTATCCAAGTGACGTCTCTCCCCACTACGCAACGTGGGCAGAGTAGGGCTCGCATCGCCCCAAGATAGAGTCTTGTGTTATCCTAATACGTTTGTTTAACGTATCGTTCGCTATTTATTAGTAAACCTTCATTACGAGTCAAAGACCACGTGAAGTGGGTAATTGTGCGTCTACATAGAGCATTTATTGCCGCGTACTAATAGGATAGTAACGTCAAGTTCAACCGTGCACTACCGCGCACCGGAGGATACCTACACCGGACCAGCAGAGCCACTTTCCGGCAAGGATTATTATTCTTCATTGCTTTGACCAAGCTGCTGGAGCAGAGAACCGCCTACCCCACTGCTACTGTGGGATCTACACCTGCCCGTGAGACCATCACTCGAGCCCGTCTCTGTCGTACCAGAGGCTCCACGGCTTTCACCTACGCGGCGCGCACCCTGGGACCAGGCTGCCTTTCCCCGCTGCTCCAGGGAGTAAGATCGCCTCCGTGGACCATTGACTTTCATAGAGCATTGCCTCCCCCTGCTGGCTTACAACCGGTAGTACACCCCCCCTCCCCAGAATACCAGATCTAATTCCTAACATTCCATATTGATTTACTTACGTACATTCTTTGCCTTATAAGCGCACCAAAGTAATGTAATATAATATTCTTTATGTAATAAATATTACAATTGAGTATTTGTGTGGAAAAGCGTGTTATTGTGGAGAAGTTCGCATCATATACCTTTGTACGGTATTGGCCAGTAATGTACATAGACGGTAGTAGTTCAATGATACTAATACTTGATTAATACAGTCAGGGAATTGTACCCCTCAGTTACAGGTACAATACAGTACAGCTCAATACACACAATTGTTAAGGGGAGGCAGACCAGAGAAAGACTTTCGTCTTGTTTACATCAGGGTCCCCCATTTTCAATTCATCATAACATATATGACATACATGACATACAGATAGACAGTACTGCTACATCTATACATTTATGACATACCAGATCTACAAATACAGTACTGTGATAATTTTTTTTTTTAAAAAGAGTATATACATTTGATGTAGAAACTGTACATTGGGGGGGGGGGTAGGTGGGGTGTGGGGGGGGACTGTACATTGGAGGTGGTTGGGTGGGGGGGGGTGGGGCGGGATGGGTAGGCGGGTGGGGGTAACTGTACATTGGATTATCGACAAAACCTACTTGGTCCAAGAAGAGGGTCTCGTGTATTACTGGGTTTAAGTCAGTTGTTTATTTATTTATGTTTTACTGTTTGCATACGAGGTGGTCCGCAAATGTCTTTGATAACAATTTAGTGGTCCGCATAAAACAGAAGTTTGGGAACCACTGATATAGACGATCTCTAAATATGCGCTCTATGTAGGGCTGACCTTCAAAGCTTTTTTTGGCAATCAAAGCTTCGGGGGAGAGCTTCGATTTTAATTCGAAGCTTCGAATTTTTTTTTTTTTTTTTTTTTTTTATCTTATGTTGTGGGACTTGTACAGCACTTTCGTAAACTTTGTTGTTTTTAAATGTGCTCTATAAATAAAGTGGGTTGGATTAATTAATTAAGTAGCCCCTTTCGTGACTGTGACGCATCCAACAAGGTTTCACTCGGCTGTGTGATTTAATTCAAGGTGGATCGCTGTTGTCGTTTGAACAACTTCAGATTTCATGGGAACTACCAATCCCCCAAATCAAGAATGTTTAAGATGAATGAAGTAAGATTTTGATTATTTGAAATATGGCCTGTGTAGACTAAACTATGCACAGAATTATGTCAGTCTACAAGGTCCGGATTCTACATGGTCAATGGTCTCTAACTACACACCCTCAAGACCCCTGCGCTCTGCATCTTCTAACTACACACCCTCAAGACCCCTGCGCTCTGCATCTTCTAACTACACACCCTCAAGACCCCTGCGCTCTACATCTTCTAACTACACACCCTCAAGACCCCTACGCTCTGCATCTTCTAACTACACACCCTCAAGACCCCTACAGTCTGCATCTTCTAACTACACACCCTCAAGATCCCAACGCTCTGCATTTTCTGGCCGTCTCAGACCTACCCCTATCCGAGCTCTGGGAGGGTCATCCAAGAGGAAGTCATCACAGGATAGTAAATAATGTTGTTCCAAAATACCTCAGAAATTACTTCACCAAGGTCAGTGACTTACATGGTCACGGCACTAGAGGGAGCCCTACAGATCTGGTCCCAGTCAAATGTAAAAGATGCATTGGGCAAAACTCACTCCTGTCCTCGGCGACAGTAGAGTGGAACAGGCCACCAGCAGACATTAAATCAATAAGTCTCTATTCCTCTTTTAAAGGCAAAGCAAAGAGCTGGATCAGGAGAAGCAGAAACATGGGTTTAATTATATTATATTTATCTTAGTTGTTTTTATTTATGGTTAATGTATTTTAATAGGTTTTTAGGGGTATATTTTTTATTTGTATTAATTGTTTTTTATTGTCTCCTTGGGAAAGGATAGTGGAGGCTAGGTTAAGAGGAGAGGTGAGGATTAGTGAGCAGCAGTATGGGTTCATGCCAAGGAAAAGCACGACAGACGCATTGTTCGCTCTTAAGGGGTCCCCACACGGCGAGCGATTTTAGCCAGGCGACCGATTTTTTTAGAGAGCCGACAGACAGAATTGTATCGCCTCCATCGTTATGAATGAGAGAACACACACGGCAGGAGATTCTGAAGCGACGGTCGTGCAGCTATTTCTGTCGCCTCGCAAAAAATCGCCTCGATCCTATTTTTTGAGGCGACACAGCAGGACAATGAGGAAATAACATGACTTCTACAGTAGAAGTAGTACAGAAGTTCTACTGGTGTATCATTTGTACACCATTAATGTATCATTCAATACATTCATTGATCAATAACCTACGTATTATTACCATGCTACTTATGTTCATTATTATTAACGGGAACAATTTAAATAAATAACGTTAGTTTGAGAAGCTATAGTGGCCACTTGTCATTAACTAATAAATGAACAATGAGCCACGATGCACCTACTAGTGTTTTTATACTCGGGTAACAAAAGAAGTTGTGGATGTTGACAGAGTTTAATGTCCAGGCTGCAGCTGATGTGGTTTATAAGGTTTATTGTCCAAAGAAAATTATGGTTGAGAACAGAACAGTTTGCGTCTTCCGTGAAAAAGAAATTCACTTTCAGCAGCTGCATAACAATACTTGTCCAATCGGTGGTAATGAACGTATCGTAGCGATCAGGCATGCAGTAATGTCAGGAAGAATGAGGAGAGGTTGTATTCGTATATGATGGTTTAATTCCAGCTCAATATGGGTTTTACAGGTTAATACTCTCTCGTACTGCACAACACAGCTACCTGCTAACCCGCTTCACAACAACCGTTACCTAACGTCCGGTCCCGGCGGTCCGCCCTCCTATATCTCCCGGGGGGAAACACCCCCAGCTAAACAGAGCGACACATAGCTTATTATACCTGAGAACGGTCGCCTCTGGTGTGGGGGGCTAAGCGATTGTCATTGAGCAACAGGCGATCACATCGCCAGGCGACGTCTGTCGCCCGCCGTGTGCAGACCACTTAAGAATGTTAATGGAGAAGTATAGAGAAGGCCAGTAGCGGTGTCCACTTATAGTGCCTATAACCTTTACCGTTGGGCGCCAGACAGGTCTAACCCCTGCCAATGAAGATAAAAATACCTTTTTGATTTGGTTAATTAGGCCTATAGCTCCGGCATAAGACTGTACCACATAAGACAAAGAATAATAATAATTTTCATTAGACAAATAATATAATAATTTTCATTAGACAAATAATATAATAATTTGATTTATAGGTCTGGACTAATGGCCAAGATAATTACTAGGTGAGTTTGATAACAAAGAAACACTCAGGAGTCATGCCCAATTCAGTCAAAATGTCCATGTATTGGATATTAGTCAAAATCATAAGAAAACTCTTAGAACACAAAACAATTCATTTACAGACCAGTTCGTTCACGCAGTTCAGTGCATTGGGTGAACAGGTATAGGCATTTGCCAATAGTTCCAAATGTCAAAGAGTTCGTGATGACCACCACGCAACTGTGTGAATGAACGAAAAAATAGAAAGTCTCTAACGAAAATATGTGTGTGTGTGTGTGTGTGTGCGTGTGTGTGTGTGTGGGTGTGTGATTGCGAGAGTAGGGGAAAAAGAGGGGCGTTGGACTTGGGCTGGAGGGGGGTAGAGAGAGAGATGTTTGGCTGGGGCTGGAGGGGTAGAGAGAGAGATGTTTGGCTTGGGCTGAAGGGGTAGAGAGAGAGATAGAGGCGCGTTTGGCCTGGGCTATGTGTCGCCGTCGTTAGGAAGCTTGGAGAGGGTAATGTTTGATTCGGAGACGCTTGCGTCACAGCCTCGGAACAGGAGCGCAACCAACAGTGCAGCGTGTACTTTACCGCACCGAAGTCCGCGTTGGGTGAAGATGACCAGGTCGTAGACGTCCGGACTATCCCCGTTTCTCATCCATCCCGTGTTAGGTAACGTTTACTGGCGCGTTTTCAACTTCTCTAACTCCGGTTCACGTTCTCCTGCTCCTCACATCGGCTGCACGTCTTCTTTCAGGTAAACAACATTCAAACTCGCCGCTCTCACTTCCGCGTCATGACTTCGCACGTCTCCTGTCTCACGTCTCACCAGGCCAACCCCCCACCGTCTGACGTCTCACCTCTTATCCGCTATCAGATCCCAGATGAGCGCATCCGTAATTGACAGACATAAAGGGACAGGCGCACTTTTACCTGGCAGGTTAAAGCCGCTCTGTCACACCTCCATCGTTATGAATGAGAGAACACACACGGCAGGAGATTCTGAAGCGACGGTCGCGCAGCTATTTCTGTCGCCTCGCAAAAAATCGCCTCGATCCTATTTTTTGAGGCGACACAGCAGGACAATGAGGAAATAACATGACTTCTACAGTAGAAGTAGTACAGAAGTTCTACTGGTGTATCATTTGTACACCATTAATGTATCATTCAATACATTCATTGATCAATAACCTACGTATTATTACCATGCTACTTATGTTCATTATTATTAACGGGAACAATTTAAATAAATAACGTTAGTTTGAGAAGCTATAGTGGCCACTTGTCATTAACTAATAAATGAACAATGAGCCACGATGCACCTACTAGTGTTTTTATACTCTGGTAACAAAAGAAGTTGTGGATGTTGACAGAGTTTAATGTCCAGGCTGCAGCTGATGTGGTTTATAAGGTTTATTGTCCAAAGAAAATTATGGTTGAGAACAGAACAGTTTGCGTCTTCCGTGAAAAAGAAATTCACTTTCAGCAGCTGCATAACAATACTTGTCCAATCGGTGGTAATGAACGTATCGTAGCGATCAGGCATGCAGTAATGTCAGGAAGAATGAGGAGAGGTTGTATTCGTATATGATGGTTTAATTCCAGCTCAATATGGGTTTTACAGGTTAATACTCTCTCGTACTGCACAACACAGCTACCTGCTAACCCGCTTCACAACAACCGTTACCTAACGTCCGGTCCCGGCGGTCCGCCCTCCTATATCTCCCGGGGGGAAACACCCCCAGCTAAACAGAGCGACACATAGCTTATTATACCTGAGAACGGTCGCCTCTGGTGTGGGGGGCTAAGCGATTGTCATTGAGCAACAGGCGATCACATCGCCAGGCGACGTCTGTCGCCCGCCGTGTGCAGACCACTTAAGAATGTTAATGGAGAAGTATAGAGAAGGCCAGAAGGAGCTGCATTGCGTCTTTGTAGACCTAGAGAAGGCGTATGACAGGGTACCAGGAGAGGAGGTGTGGTACTGTATGAGAAAGTCAGGAGTAGCGGAAAAGTTTGTGAGGGTAGTACAGGACATGTATGAGGGCAGTGCGACTGTGGTGAGGTGTGCAGTGGGAGAGACTGAGGGGTTCAAGGTCGGGGTAGGATTACACCAAGGGTCGGCCCTCAGTCCTTTCTTATGTGCAGTAGTGATGGACAGGCTGACAGACGAGGTCAGTAGTGATGGACAGGCTGACAGACGAGGTCAGTAGTGATGGACAGGCTGACAGACGAGGTCAGTAGTGATGGACAGGCTGACAGACGAGGTCAGTAGTGATGGACAGGCTGACAGACGAGGTCAGTAGTGATGGACAGGCTGACAGACGAGGTCAGGCAGGAGTCCCCGTGGACCATGATGTTCGCAGATGACATCGCGATCTGTAGTGAGAGCAGGGAGGGGTGGTGAAGATGCAAGGAGTAGAGGTACCAAAAGTGGACGAGTTTAAGTACTTGGGGTCAACAGTCCAAAGTAATGGGGACTGTGGTAGGGAGGTGAAGAAGAGAGTGCAGGCCGGGTGGTGCGGGTGAAGAAGGATGACGGGGTGATCTGCGATAGAAGGGTACCAGCAAGAGTAAAGGGAAAGGTCTACAGCACAGTAGTGAGAGCAGCTATGCTGTATGGTCTAGAAACAGTGGCGCTGACCAACCAGCAGGTGGCGGAGCTGGAGGTGGCAGAGATGAAGATGTTAAGGTTCTCTCTGGGAGGAACAAGGTTGGACAACATCTAAAATGTCTACATCAGAAGAACGGCCCACGTTGAGCAGTTCGGGCAGAAAGTGAGAGAAGCCAGACTGAGATGGTTTGGACATGTGAGGAGGAGGAGGGAGGTGGTGTACATCAGGAGGAGGGAGGTGGGGTACATCAGGAGGAGGGAGGTGGGGTACATCGGGAGGAGGGAGGTGGGGTACATCGGGAGGAGGAGGGAGGTGGGGTACATCGGGAGGAGGGAGGTGGGGTACATCAGGAGGAGGGAGGTGGGGTACATCGGGAGGAGGAGGGAGGTGGGGTACATCTGGAGGAGGAGGGAGGTGGGGTACATCAGGAGGAGGGAGGTGGGGTACATCAGGAGGAGGGAGGTGGGGTACATCTGGAGGAGGGAGGTGGGGTACATCGGGAGGAGGGAGGTGGGGTACATCAGGAGGAGGGAGGTGGGGTACATCAGGAGGAGGGAGGTGGGGTACATCAGGAGGAGGGAGGTGGGGTACATCAGGAGGAGGGAGGTGGGGTACATCAGGAAGAGGAGGGAGGTGGGGTACATCTGGAGGAGGGAGGTGGGGTACATCGGGAGGAGGGAGGTGGGGTACATCGGGAGGAGGGAGGTGGGGTACATCGGGAGGAGGGAGGTGGGGTACATCAGGAGGAGGGAGGTGGAGATGGAGCTGCCAGGATGGAGGAGGAGGGAGGTGGGGTACATCAGGAGGAGGGAGGTGGGGTACATCAGGAGGGAGGTGGGGTACATCGGGAGGAGGAGGGAGGTGGGGTACATCAGGAGGAGGAGGGAGGTGGGGTACATCAGGAGGAGGGAGGTGGGGTACATCAGGAGGAGGAGGGAGGTGGGGTACATCGGGAGGAGGGAGGTGGGGTACATCAGGAGGAGGAGGGAGGTGGGGTACATCGGGAGGAGGGAGGTGGGGTACATCGGGAGGAGGGAGGTGGGGTACATCTGGAGGAGGGAGGTGGGGTACATCGGGAGGAGGGAGGTGGGGTACATCGGGAGGAGGGAGGTGGGGTACATCGGGAGGAGGGAGGTGGGGTACATCGGGAGGAGGGAGGTGGGGTACATCGGGAGGAGGGAGGTGGGGTACATCAGGAAGAGGGAGGTGGGGTACATCAGGAGGAGGGAGGTGGGGTACATCGGGAGGAGGGAGGTGGGGTACATCAGGAAGAGGAGGGAGGTGGGGTACATCAGGAGGAGGGAGGTGGGGTACATCGGGAGGAGGGATACATCGGGAGGAGGGAGGTGGGGTACATCAGGAGGAGGGAGGTGGGGTACATCAGGAGGAGGGAGGTGGGGTACATCGGGAGGAGGGAGGTGGGGTACATCAGGAAGAGGAGGGAGGTGGGGTACATCAGGAAGAGGAGGGAGGTGGGGTACATCAGGAGGAGGGAGGTGGGGTACATCGGGAGGAGAGAGGTGGGGTACATCTGGAGGAGGGAGGTGGGGTACATCGGGAGGAGGGAGGTGGGGTACATCTGGAGGAGGGAGGTGGGGTACATCGGGAGGAGGGAGGTGGGGTACATCGGGAGGAGGGAGGTGGGGTACATCGGGAGGAGGAGGGAGGTGGGGTACATCGGGAGGAGGGAGGTGGGGTACATCAGGAGGAGGGAGGTGGGGTACATCGGGAGGAGGGAGGTGGGGTACATCAGGAGGAGGGAGGTGGGGTACATCAGGAGGAGGGAGGTGGGGTACATCTGGAGGAGGGAGGTGGGGTACATCAGGAGGAGGAGGGAGGTGGGGTACATCAGGAGGAGGGGTACATCAGGAGGAGGAGGGAGGTGGGGGACATCTGGAGGAGGGGTACATCGGGAGGAGGGAGGTGGGGAACACGGGAGGAGGGAGGTGGGGTACATCGGGAGGAGGGAGGTGGGGTACATCGGGAGGAGGGAGGTGGGGTACATCGGGAGGAGGGAGGTGGGGTACATCAGGAGGAGGGAGGTGGGGGACATCGGGAGGAGGGAGGTGGAGATGGAGCTGCCAGGATGGAGGAGGAGGGGAAGGCCCAAGAGGAGGTTTATGGACACAGTGAAGGAGGACATGCAGGCAGCGGGAGTGACGGAGGACGACTAGAGGACAGAGACAGATGATCCGCTGTGGCGACCCCCGACGGGAAAAGCCGAAAGAAAAAGAAGAAGAAGATTTTTTACTGTATTTTATCTCCCTATGTTTTCCTCCCCCCTGCGTGGTGGGGGCACACCCTCCCTTTACCCACAGGTTGCATCAGACACTCATACTCTCACACACAGCGGGCACACACTCATGTCGCACACACGCACACTTATGACCAAAGGAAAGGACACTTTAAATTAGAATAACAGGAACAGTGTATTGCACTACCAAAGCTAACTAGCATGTCCCATATGCTCTGTAAATAACTATGTACAGATACCGAGATGTCACTCCATGTTACCTGTTACCTGTTTACTGCACAATGTTGTTTTTTAATTTTTTGATTCTATTATATGTTGTACCACTGTATTGCACATTGTTGCGGGCAAGACCACCCGCATTTCATTGTATACTTGTATGCCGTGACAATTAAAACACTTGACTTGACACCTACACACATCCAGGCAGACACTCATACTCTCATACACCTACACACATCCAGACAGACACTCTTACTCTCATACACCTACACACATCCAGACAGACACTCATACTCTCATACACCTACACACATCCAGACAGACACACTCATACTCTCATACACCTACACACATCCAGGCAGACACTCATACTCTCACACACCTACACACATCCAGACAGACACTCATACTCTCATACACCTACACACATCCAGACAGACACTCATACTCTCACACACCTACACACATCCAGACAGACACTCATACTCTCATACACCTACACACATCCAGACAGACACTCTTACTCTCATACACCTACACACATCCAGACAGACACTCATACTCTCATACACCTACACACATCCAGACAGACACTCATACTCTCACACACCTACACACATCCAGACAGACACTCATACTCTCATACACCTACACACATCCAGACAGACACTCTTACTCTCATACACCTACACACATCCAGACAGACACTCATACTCTCATACACCTACACACATCCAGACAGACACTCATACTCTCATACACCTACACACATCCAGACAGACACTCATACTCTCATACACCTACACACATCCAGACAGACACTCATACTCTCATACACCTACACACATCCAGACAGACACTCATACTCTCATACACCTACACACATCCAGACACACTCTTACTCTCATACACCTACACACATCCAGACAGACACTCATACTCTCATACACCTACACCAGCGTTTCCGTTAGCCGGTAATTACCGGTATTTGTCCGGCAAAATCTCTTGAAGTCCGACATATTTAATTTCTCCGGTCTTAATGTCCGGTCTTAATAATTCCCTGAGTCTAAGCACAATTTGATTATTTGAATTGTATTAAAATAGGCTAAAATTAAATAGCCTATGCGATGAACGAAACGATCATTACATTTGTTTCCTCGTTGCTTCTAATAATGACAACGACGTTGTCAGCGAGAGCTTTAAAAACGTAGGTCTCGGTTCGCTTCATCGGACCAAACGCGAACCAAATATAGGAAGTGATTATTATTACCACTGCTCGCAGCACTCACTGCAAAACAAGCACACTGCATCTAATCTCTCTATCTATCTATCTATCTATCTATCTATCTATCTCTCTATCTATCTATCTATCTATCTATCTATCTATCTATGTCTGTGCATCTTGGGAAGAAGGAAGAAAAAACGCGGCTTATTATTATTACCGAGGCGCGCGGCTTATTATATTATTAAAACGGCTACTTGTGGGCACTCATAAAAACACCGTGGTCTACAAGTTGTTTAGCGAGAGGATGGTGGTAATAATGTGCTTCAATAGAACAATGGATCAATGCCATGTCAAAACTCGGCTCCGCTGATCTGGGCTCCGCAGTACACACACAGACACACACACACGCGCGCGCGCACACACAGGATCGCAGCCACACACACATTTCCACTGTCCAATAGACAAGCGCCCTTTTCGACCGCGTGACATTGAGGTGGAGAGAGTAGTCACGCAAACCACGATAATGTTGCCGTGTCTCTGCTTTCTCAGTTCTTCGCTTGATATAATTAATACAAATGTCCAATATAACGGAATTCGTTAGCTCATAAAAATGTGATTATAACAGACTGCTGTTTATTGTCGGGCCGACTGCCCACAGACGCGGTCTATTTTATTTCAAGTCAGCAGCAGCACGGAGACGGAGTATCGAGGGACTTATTTTATTTGGAATATATTAATGACTGTATACGCAAAAGTAGCCTAGTTTTAAGTAATAATATTATAAATCTACATGCCTTGAGGATGACATTCTTTATATAGCCTGCCTATCTCAATTGTTTTAAAGCTCAATAAACTATGACCGGAATTAATCTCATTTGTCCGGTAGTTGAAATCTTGCAGGTCACGGAGACCGGCAACAATTTTTTCTAACGGAAACCCTGACCTACACACATCCAGACAGACACTCATACTCTCATACACCTACACACATCCAGACAGACACTCATACTCTCACACACCTACACACATCCATCCAGACAGACACTCATACTCTCATACACCTACACACATCCAGACAGACACACTCTTACTCTCATACACCTACACACATCCAGGCAGACACTCTTACTGTCACACACCTACACACATCCAGGCAGACACTCATACTCTCATACACCTACACACATCCAGACAGACACTCTTACTCTCATACACCTACACACATCCAGACAGACACTCATACTCTCATACACCTACACACATCCAGACAGACACACTCTTACTCTCATACACCTACACACATCCAGGCAGACACTCTTACTGTCACACACCTACACACATCCAGACAGACACTCATACTCTCATACACCTACACACATCCAGACAGACACTCTTACTCTCATACACCTACACACATCCAGACAGACACTCACCAGCACATATTACTCACATCGGAAGGACTGCAATGGAAATAAGCTGTAAGTAGGCCTGCCGCGATAAGCAATAAATCGATTAATTGCCGCGATAATTAAAATGAATGCAATGATTTTGACGGGCGCGATTAATTGCTATTTGCGCGTTTGTTTTAATGAGGCGGACCCAGTGCCCCTTGTCAGTCGTGTCTATTCTACTAGCATTAACGTTACTCATACAAACAGAGTAAACACAGTTTTCAATCAATCAATCAATAACAACATTAACGAGACCCTCGTTGTGTCTATTCTGCTAACGCTAACGTTACCTCTCAGTGTGTCTATTCTACAAGCGTTAACGTTAGCTGTAACGTTACCAGTCGCGTCTATTTGCTAACGTTAGCATTAGGTAATAACCGGTTTAAAATGGATGGTGATTACCTCACGTTGTGTCTATTCTACTAGCATTAACGTTACTCATACAAACAATCAATAGCGAGTTATATTGATCACGCTATGTACGATAGCCATGCTAAAACGCTAGCACAACATTAGCACCTAACCTAACAACAAGCCTTAACAAGTCAGCGATCTTTTTGCGAGACTAAACTCTCCGCTCGGTGGCAAATTGTGTTGATGTCGGTTTTGTTTAATCAATAAATGAGGCAGAATACACAGTGACTGTATCCTTTGTTTATTGCACTTGTGCCTGCTGCAAACATAATGCTTATGAAATCCTAGAGACGCGTCTCTATTCTGACCAATCAGTGGTCTGCAGTGTTTCACGTGACTTTTCTGGTACCCAAAGTACCTGATAATCGCAACAATACTTCCGGTCCGGTCGGTGGGCTTCAAAATAAAAGTCTAAAACCCGGAAAAGACGGAGCGGTGGGCTTCAAAATAAAAGTTTTGGGAAATAAATTTCTCCAAAAAAAAAATTCTCTAACCGGTCGCAATAATATCGCTTATCGCGATATTTTCGGGGGCAATTAATCGCCCAGCAAAATGTGTTATCGTGGCAGGCCTAGCTGTAAGCTTTATTGTGTTTTTATCCTTTTGATAATGGTGGGCCTTATATGTATACTTGTATATACGTTTCATTATCAATAAGAATCTCTATCTATCCATCCATCCATCCATCTATCAGTGTAGTGAAGAAGGCAGGGCAGCGCCTCTACTTCCTCAGGCGCCTAAAGAAGTTCCAAGTCAGTCAGAAGATCCTTAGGAACTTCTACTCATGTACAATAGAGAGCATCCTGACTGGCAACATCACCTCCTGGTTTGGGAATAGCACTGCACAAGACTGTAGCAGACTACAGAGAGTGGCCCGTTCAGCCGAACGCACAATTGGAGGGGGGCTTCCCACCCTCCAGAACATTTACAACAAGCGGTGCAGGGGGAAGGCTAAGAGAATCATTAAGGACTCTAGTCACCCAAACAACTGCCTCTTTGAACTGCTGCGGTCAGGCAAGCGATACCGGAGTCTCATGGCCAGCACAGAGACTCAGAAGGAGCTCATTGCATTAGCACCTTACCTTAAAGTTTTGTACCTCATTTTTTCTTATTATCTTTTTCCGTTTTTTTTCTCCCCTCCCAATGTTAGTCGTTGTGCCAATTCCCAATCCCCTTCCTGGTCGTTGTGCACTCTACCCCCTACCGTGGGTCTGGGAGGGCGGAGACTATCACATGCTTCCTCCGACACCTGTGTACCCAGCCAACCGCTTCTTTTCACCTGGCAGCGCGGACTCTCACTGAGAGCATGTAACGTGTGGAAGGTCACACTACCTCTCCTAGATCCTTCCCTCGCTGTGCAGGCGCCCCGACCGAACTGTAGGAGTCGCTGTTTACAACGACCAGGACCCACCCTCGCCGGGTTTCCCACCCGCTGACACTGCCAATTGTGTCAGTATGGACGGCCGGCTAAGCCAGAAGCCCCACAGCTGGATTCGATCCCACTGTCTCTGCGGTGGTAGACAGACGCTTAGTCCGCTGCGCTACCCGGCCGCCCTTGTACCTAATTTTCTGCATTGTACCTCACTGTACTTGCAGATTGTACCTCACTGTATTTAGATTGTATTGTATTTGTATATTCCTCTTTACTTACTTTTTTTTACTGCATGAAGCACACTCTCAGGGGCTCATACAGAACCAAGCATTTCACCATAAAAGTACGTATTTTATTGTGACAATTAATGAACAAACTTGAAACTTGACAAGCCGCCTATTCTCGGTCCTCACTCCACAACGGTGTGTGTGCGTGCGTGCGTGCGTGCGTGTGTGTGCGTGTGTGCGTGTGTGTGTACCTGAGAGCTGGGGTCCTTGCTCCTCTGTGCCGACAAGAAGGCTACAGCCATGAAATACTCTGGCCATTCAATATAGTCCTCTCTCTTCCTAGTTCCACTGAGAGAGAGAGAGAGAGAGATGAGAGAGAGAGAGAGAGAGAGAGATACAGAGAGAGAGAGAGAGAGAGAGAGAGAGATACAGAGAGAGAGAGATACAGAGAGAGAGAGAGAGAGAGAGAGAGAGAGAGAGAGAGAGAGAGAGAGAGAGAGAGAGAGAGAGAGAGAGAGAGAGAGACAGAGAGAGACAGAGAGAGAGAGAGAGAGAGAGAGATACAGAGAGATACAGAGAGAGACAGAGAGAGACAGAGAGAGAGAGAGATACAGAGAGAGAGAGAGAGAGAGAGAGAGAGAGAGAGAGAGAGATAGAGAGACAGACAGACAGACAGAGAGAGAGATACAGAGAGAGAGAGAGAGAGAGAGATAGGGAGATAGACAGAGAGAGAGATACAGAGAGAGAGAGAGAGAGGAGAGAGAGAGAGAGAGAGAGAGAGAGAAAGAGATAGAGACAGACAGAGATAGATAGATAGCGAGATAGAGAGGGGGAGAGGGAGAGAGAGACACCATTACATTAGAAATGAAACTAAAATATCAGCAGCAAACAATTATTATTAAATTAATTATCAGACGTCTAGTCCGTCCCTCCTCCCCCACAGTACACCCCCCAAATATTTAGAAATACAATATCAAGGGCGGCCGGGTAGCGCAGCGGACTAAGCGTCTGACTGACACCGCAGAGACAGTGGGATCGAATCCAGCTGTCAGCGGTGCCTCCGGCTTGGTCGGCCGTCCATACTGACACAATTGGCAGAGTCAGCGGGAGGGAAGCCGGTGGGGTGGGTCCTGGTCGTTGTAAACAGCGACTCCTACAGGTCGGTCGGGGCGCCTGCACAGCGAGGAAGGGATCTGAGGGAGGTAGTGTGATCCTCCCACGCGTTACACCTCACCCAGTGAGAGTCCTCGCTGCCAGGTGAAAAGAAGCGGCTGGCTGACTCCACATGTATCGGAGGAGACAGGTAATAGGCTTCAACCCTCCCTAGACCGGCAAGTGGGGGGCAAATGCGGGCAACGACCAGGAAGGGGGGGGATTGGCATAACGACTGAATTGGGATGGGAGAAAAATGGAAAAAAGGAGGGGAAAAAAATAAAAATAAAATACAATATCATGCATCAGACATAAATACATGTACTGCAACCTGAGAGATATATCATACTGCAACCTGAGAGATATATCATACTGCTGCAACCTGAGAGATATATCATACTGCAACCTGAGAGATATATCATACTGCAACCTGAGAGATATATCATACTGCTGCAACCTGAGAGATATATCATACTGCAACCTGAGAGATATATCATACTGCAACCTGAGAGATATATCATACTGCAACCTGAGAGATATATCATACTGCAACCTGAGAGATATATCATACTGCAACCTGAGAGATATATCATACTGCTGCAACCTGAGAGATATATCATACTGCAACCTGAGAGATATATCATACTGCAACCTGAGAGATATATCATACTGCAACCTGAGAGATATATCATACTGCAACCTGAGAGATATATCATACTGCAACCTGAGAGATATATCATACTGCAACCTGAGAGATATATCATACTGCTGCAACCTGAGAGATATATCGTACTGCAACCTGAGAGATATATCATACTGCTGCAACCTGAGAGATATATCATACTGCAACCTGAGAGATATATCATACTGCAACCTGAGAGATATATCATACTGCTGCAACCTGAGAGATATATCATACTGCAACCTGAGAGATATATCATAATGCAACCTGAGAGATATATCATACTGCAACCTGAGAGATATATCATACTGCTGCAACCTGAGAGATATATCATACTGCAACCTGAGAGATATATCATACTGCAACCTGAGAGATATATCATACTGCAACCTGAGAGATATATCATACTGCAACCTGAGAGATATATCATACTGCTGCAACCTGAGAGATATATCATACTGCAACCTGAGAGATATATCATACTGCTGCAACCTGAGAGATATATCATACTGCAACCTGAGATATATCATACTGCAACCTGAGAGATATATCATACTGCAACCTGAGAGATATATCATACTGCAACCTGAGAGATATATCATACTGCAACCTGAGAGATATATCATACTGCTGCAACCTGAGAGATATATCATACTGCAACCTGAGATATATCATACTGCAACCTGAGAGATAGGCCTGCCACGATAACACATTTTGCTGGGCGATTAATTGCCCCCGAAAATATCGCGATAAGTAGTGATGCACCGATGTGAAAATTGTGGCCGATACCGATAACCGATATTAATATTGCTGTTCTGGCCGATACCGATATTTACCGATGTCGATATCTCTGTATAGAAAACACTTTTTTATGATAAACAAATAAAGAGCTATTTTCCAAAACGCATAATTTTTTTACTTTTGTAACTTATTTTCAGAAATGACTGATTTTTGAAACTATTTAAGGTCAAAACATGTAAAAAGAAAAAAAAGATAAAAAAAAAAAAAAAAAAAAAAAACATTTTTTTTTTTTTTTTTAATATCGGATATCGGCCCCATCTTGATATCGGACCGATACCGATGTGTAAAAAAACGGCCATATCGGCCGATATTATATCGGCGGCCGATATATCGTGCATCACTAGCGATAAGCGATATTATTGCGACCGGTTAGAGAATTTTTTTTTTGGAGAAATTTATTTCCCAAAACTTTTATTTTGAAGCCCACCGCTCCGTCTTTTCCGGTGTTTAAGACTTTTATTTTGAAGCCCACCGACCGGACCGGAAGTATTGTTGTGATTATTTCAGGTACTTTTTGGGTACCAGAAAAGTCACATGAAACACTGCAGACCACTGAATAGAGACGCGTCTCTAGGATTTCATAATCATTATGTTTGCAGCAGGCACAAGTGCAATAAACAAAGGATACAGTCACTGTGTATTCTGCCTCATTTATTGATTAAACAAAACCGACATCAACACAATTTGCCACCGAGCGGAGAGTTTAGTCTCGCAAAAAGATCGCTGACTTGTTAAGGCTTGTTGTTAGGTTAGGTGCTAATGTTGTGCTAGCGTTTTAGCATGGCTATCGTACATAGCGTGATCAATATAACTCGCTATTGATTGTTTGTATGAGTAACGTTAATGCTAGTAGAATAGACACAACGTGAGGTAATCACCATCCATTTTAAACCGGTTATTACCTAATGCTAACGTTAGCAAATAGACGCGACTGGTAACGTTACAGCTTGTTAGCCTAATGCTCATTAACGTTAGCATAGACAGCCTAGCTAACGTTAACGCTTGTAGAATAGACACAATGAGAGGTAACGTTAGCGTTAGCAGAATAGACACAACGAGGGTCTCGTTAATGTTGTTATTGATTGATTGATTGAAAACTGTGTTTACTCTGTTTGTATGAGTAACGTTAATGCTGTAGTAAAGCCAGCGGCCCGCCTCCCAACACGGACAGTGACTGACAAGGGGCACTGGGTCCGCCTCATTAAAACAAACGCGCAAATAGCAATTAATCGCGCCCGTCAAAATCATTGCATTCATTTTAATTATCGCGGCAATTAATCGATTTATTGCTTATCGCGGCAGGCCTACTGAGAGATATATCATACTGCAACCTGAGAGATATATCATACTGCAACCTGAGAGATATATCGTACTGCTGCAACCTGAGAGATATATCATACTGCAACCTGAGAGATATATCATACTGTAACCTGAGAGATATATCATACTGCAACCTGAGAGATATATCATACTGCAACCTGAGAGATATATCATACTGCAACCTGAGAGATATATCATACTGCTGCAACCTGAGAGATATATCATACTGCAACCTGAGAGATATATCATACTGCAACCTGAGAGATATATCATACTGCACCATGAGAGATATATCATACTGCAACCTGAGAGATATATCATACTGCAACCTGAGAGATATATCATACTGCAACCTGAGAGATATATCATACTGCAACCTGAGAGATATATCATACTGCAACCTGAGAGATATATCATACTGCAACCTGAGAGATATATCATACTGCAACCTGAGAGATATATCATACTGCAACCTGAGAGATATATCATACTGCAACCTGAGAGATATATCATACTGCTGCAACCTGAGAGATATAGCATACTGCTGCAACCTGAGAGATATATCATACTGCAACCTGAGAGATATATCATACTGCAACCTGAGAGATATATCATACTGCAACCTGAGAGATATATCATACTGCAACCTGAGAGATATATCATACTGCAACCTGAGAGATATATCATACAGCAACCTGAGAGATATATCATACTGCAACCTGAGAGATATATCGTACTGCAACCTGAGAGATATATCATACTGCAACCTGAGAGATATATCATACTGCAACCTGAGAGATATATCATACTGCAACCTGAGAGATATAGGGTGCACCGATATATCGGTCGGGTATCGGTATCGGCCGATAAGTGCCTTGTTGACTGCTATCGGCCTATCGGCCGATAAGCTCAAATGTGCCGATAGCAGTCGCCGATAACTAACCATCCATTTGTGTAGCGTCAAGACAAAAAAAAAAATTCACTCGCGACCTACCTGCACAACGCCCGCCGTCCGCCCCACACACACACAAGCTACTGCATCAAAGTTACTATTTATGATTAACAAGGCATTCGTTTTGTGGCATTAACGTTATATAGTTAGTGTTACACGGACAATAACATCAGCATATTATTATTACCCATAGCAGCAAGGCATTACTCCGAGTCCGTTCATAGCCGGGAGGCAGACGACTAACGTTACTGGTGAAAATGTGATTTACGTTGGAATACTCCTTTGCCAACTTGCTGTACTTTGCTTGCAGGTCTGCAGCCATTATTACTGGATTAAGAATAGCCCCAACTTTAGCCAACGTAACGTTATGGCTAAACCTTTAACATTAGTTAACCCTAGCTTTCGGTTAGCTGTTCAATGCTAATATAATAACACAACCAAGCGAATCCATCAGAGCTCCCCATCAACACCGCTCTGTCGGGAGGATGGCATTTAAGAAAGTATCTGCTGTTAAAATGACACAAACATTCGTTTTGTGGCATTAACGTTATTATAGTTAGTTACACGTTCAATTACATCAGCATAGTATTTACCCGAAGATAGCAAGCAAGCCGTGCATAGCTCGGTTACATTCCGTTGCTCATTCCGTACCCAACTACACATTCTGCAATCTGTTAATAAAGTTTTCAACCAGACAAATGTATAGAAAGGCTTTGTTTTATTATAACATTTGTTGCAGTAAAATCATTGTGTCTCGTTTGGCCATCCTGTGGAGCGCGCTGGTCGGCGGGCACTGCCGGGCACTGGGCAGCTAACTTATTAGCTTGTTGTGGTTCTGAGTTTGACTCGCATTCTCACAAGCAGATCAATGGCGGCATGCCCCGAAGTAGAAAAATGAATATTCGCTTGGTGGTAAGCAGGAGGTGGGTGCTAGCGGTGTGGCGTAATTGGCCGAATCGACTGTCAATCAAAATGGTTCCATTGCATTGGTTGAAAGCTCTGGTTGAGAGAATAGTATCCCGCTGCAGGCCGCCAGAATGGTTCCATTGCATTGGTTGAAAGCTCTGGTTGAGAAAATAGTATCCCTCTGCAGGCCGCCAGACGATACTGGGAGAGGGATCAGTGATACCATAAACATATTTCTTGATGTTTCCTTTTTTAAGTAAGTAAAGAGGCCTACAAATACAAACACACATACAAATATACAGTAGTTTCATTAAAAAAATTAAAAAAAAATTAAAAAAAAATATAAAAAAAAAATAAAAATACTTATTTTTTGCCACAATTATCGGTATCGGTATCGGTATCGGCCGATTGTGTTAGTTGAACAATCGGTATCGGTATCGGTGGCCAATTTTCATATCGGTGCACCGATATATCATACTGCAACCTGAGAGATATATCATACTGCTGCAACCTGAGAGATATATCATACTGCAACCTGAGAGATATATCATACTGCTGCAACCTGAGAGATATATCATACTGCAACCTGAGAGATATATCATACTGCAACCTGAGAGATATATCATACTGCAACCTGAGAGATATATCATACTGCAACCTGAGAGATATATCATACTGCAACCTGAGAGATATATCATACTGCAACCTGAGAGATATATCATACTGCAACCTGAGAGATATATCATACTGCTGCAACCTGAGAGATATATCATACTGCTGCAACCTGAGAGATATATCATACTGCAACCTGAGAGATATATCATACTGCAACCTGAGAGATATATCATACTGCAACCTGAGAGATATATCATACTGCTGCAACTAGAGCTGCCGCGATTACCGCATTACCGCGGTATCGCTGTTACATCACGGCCACCCCAGAGTAGGCTGAATACCGCATCACCGCTGTATTTTATAATAATAATAATAAAGTACCCTCCTCTCGTTGGGCTTTCGGCTCTGCAGATATACCCTACTTCTCTATCGAGGTTCCAAGCGACCCTATTGGGTACCAGAAAAGTCACGTGAAACATTGCAGACCACTGATTGGTCAGAAGAGAGACGCGTCACACGTTGGGAGCGTCCTGCAGTTTTTTACATCCTGAATGCCAGCCATTGATCAGAGCTCATCACAATACGGCTAATAACGTTAGCTTTAGCTCCCCGCCGGAGTGGACTACCATCGCTCATCAGGAGTACTAAACGAGACATAATGATTTTACTGTCTGCAACGAATGTTATAATAAAAGCCCTTCGTTCTATACACTTGTCTGATTGAAAACTTTATTAACAGACCGCAGAATGGGACAACTCAGCACGCTCTGAGCAAAGAAAGGAACTGAGATGGTCCGGTAAATACGCTGATGTTATTGCACGTATAACTATATAATGGTAATGCCACAAAACGAATGCCTTTATTATAAAGTAGTAACTTTATAGTAATAATAATAAGAAAGGGTCGGGGGGGTAACCACCCCTGCCCGCGACACCGAGTGAACGGCGCACGACCAGAGGGGAAACTTCGAATCAGTGTTTCACTTTCAATAACTAATGCGTGCTTGCCGAATCCCAAACAATATTCATGCTGCAAAGTCATCCTCTAAAGATCGACATTTAGACTAGAGGCAGGCTATATGCTATAAAAAGTAGACTACTACTAAAAAAAAAATGCATTCAAACTTTTTTTTTTTGTGTGCGTGCGGTAATACCGCGGCGGTAGTAAATATTTTGCAAATCCGTGCGGTAAGGAAAACATCAGTACCGCGGCAGCTCTAGCTGCAACCTGAGAGATATATCATACTGCTGCAACCTGAGAGATAGGGGTGGACGGTATGGTCTAAAATTTATATCACGGTATAATTTGAAGCATAGACGGTAACGGTATATATCACGGTATCATCGTTTTTGATAAAAACAAATTTTTTATTTTATATATATATATATATATATATATATATTTTTTTTTTAATAAAATATATATATTATATAATTAGACTTGTACTTGTATTATCTGCGAGACATCGCCACCACGCAACAAGCTCCACTGTCTGTGTGTACTCTAGTAGCCTCCAGCTACTCGAGTAGCCTCGAGCAGAGCTACGGCCAGGATTCTCCGGCGCTGCACCTGGACCCTATTGGCATAACGTTACTTAACTGTGCTCATCAAGCCCTCAGCTCGAATACGCATCGAATCAGTGTTATAAGACATTGATATCAGGAGCTATCTGTAGCTACTGCTAGCCGGATATATAACGTTAATACAACGCCTCAGTGAATTATTTAGTTCAATGGGACATTTCGTTTTGAACGGTGAACTTACTTGCGTTAACGTGAGCTAACGGCTAACGGAGCTATCATACACGTCTACTCTACTAGACTTGATGGAGCGTTTGTTGATGTCAGGAGCTATCGGTAGCTGGCCGACTAGATACCGTTCGGTTAGACAATGCCTCATCATGTATTAAACTAAAAGTGAATAGTTGACTGGGTCATTTTGTAACGGTAGCTAAGCTAACGTTAGCTCAGGAGACTACTAGTAGACCCGTGTTTACATGCGTGCGGGAGGGGCTGGCACGCCCACTGCGCGAAGCCTCCTAAATAACTTTTTCCAGTTCGCACATATCTATTATCTATGACTAATTCTATCTATTTTTAGGGGCAAATGCGAGTGAAATAGTCGCGCAGTGGTTACATGACGTCATTGCTATTTTAGAGCTGCACTACCGGTTACACGGTATAGGCAAAATCCATACCGTAGAGCAAATTCATACCGTTTATACCGTATACCGTTTATACCGTCCACCCCTACTGAGAGATATATCGTACTGCAACCTGAGAGATATATCATACTGCAACCTGAGAGATATATCATACTGCAACCTGAGAGATATATCATACTGCTGCAACCTGAGAGATATATCATACTGCAACCTGAGAGATATATCGTACTGCAACCTGAGAGATATATCATACTGCAACCTGAGAGATATATCATACTGCTGCAACCTGAGAGATATATCATACTGCAACCTGAGAGATATATCATACTGCAACCTGAGAGATATATCATACTGCTGCAACCTGAGAGATATATCATACTGCAACCTGAGAGATATATCATACTGCAACCTGAGAGATATATCATACTGCAACCTGAGAGATATATCATACTGCTGCAACCTGAGAGATATATCATACTGCAACTAGAGCTGCCGCGGTATTGATTATTTCCTTACCGCACAAATTTGCAAAATATTTCCTACCGCCGCGGTTTTTACCGCACGCACACAAAAAATTAAAAAAAAAAGTTTGAATGCATTTTTTTTTTAGTAGTAGTCTACTCTTTATAGCATATAGCCTGCCTCTAGTCTAAATGTCTATCTTTAGAGGATGACTTTGCAGCATGAATATTGTTTGGGATTCGGCAAGCACGCATTCGTTATTAAAAGTGAAACACGGATTCGAAGTCTCCCCTCTGGTCGTGCGCCGTTCACTAGGTGTCACGGGCAGGAGTGGTAGCGGCGCGCCCGCCGGTTACCCCCCCGACCCTTTCTTCTTATTATTATTATAACGTTACTACTTATGATTACAAAGGCATTCGATTTGTGGCATTAACGTTAGTATAGTTACACGTTCGTATTTACCGGACCATAGCAAGGCAAGCGTTACTAAATTAATATCTAAGTTCCTTTCTTTGCTCAGAGCGTGCCGAGTTGTACCCATTCTGCGGTCTGTTAATAAAGTTTTCAATCAGACAAGTGTATAGAACGAAGGGCTTTTATTATAACATTTCGTTGCAGTAAAATCATTATGCCTCGTTCCCTGAGGAGCGACGGCAATCCACTCCGGTCTCCGGTGGGAGCTAACGTACTATTAGCCGTGTTGTGACTGAGCTCTGATCAATGGCTCATGGCTGAGATTCAGGAAGTAAAAGCACTTCGCGTATCTCTTCTGACCAATCTGTGGTCTGCAGTGTTTCATGTGACTTTTCTGGTACCCAATAGGGTCGCTTGGAATCTCGACAGAGAAGTAGGGTATATCTGCAGAGCCGCAAGCCCAACGAGAGCGTAATAATAATAATAATAATAATATAATAAAAAACAGCGGTGATGCCGGTATTCAGCCCAACGCTGCGGTGGGCATGATGTAACAGCGATACCGCGGTAATACAGATACCGCGGCAGCTCTAACTGCAACCTGAGAGATATATCATACTGCAACCTGAGAGATATATCATACTGCAACCTGAGAGATATATCATACTGCTGCAACCTGAGAGATATATCATACTGCAACCTGAGAGATATATCATACTGCAACCTGAGAGATATATCATACTGCAACCTGAGAGATATCATACTGCAACCTGAGAGATATATCATACTGCAACCTGAGAGATATATCATACTGCTGCAACCTGAGAGATATATCATACTGCAACCTGAGAGATATATCATACTGCAACCTGAGAGATATATCATACTGCAACCTGAGAGATATATCATACTGCTGCAACCTGAGAGATATATCATACTGCAACCTGAGAGATATATCATACTGCAACCTGAGAGATATATCATACTGCTGCAACCTGAGAGATATATCATACTGCAACCTGAGAGATATATCATACTGCAACCTGAGAGATATATCATATTGCAACCTGAGAGATATATCATACTGCAACCTGAGAGATATATCATACTGCAACCTGAGAGATATATCATACTGCAACCTGAGAGATATATCATACTGCAACCTGCTGCAACCTGAGAGATATATCATACTGCAACCTGAGAGATATATCATACTGCTGCAACCTGAGAGATATATCATACTGCTGCAACCTGAGAGATATATCATACTGCAACCTGAGAGATATATCATACTGCAACCTGAGAGATATATCATACTGCAACCTGAGAGATATATCATACTGCAACCTGAGAGATATATCATACTGCAACCTGAGAGATATATCATACTGCAACCTGAGAGATATATCATACTGCAACCTGAGAGATATATCATACTGCTGCAACCTGAGAGATATATCATACTGCAACCTGAGAGATATATCGTACTGCAACCTGAGAGATATATCATACTGCTGCAACCTGAGAGATATATCATACTGCTGCAACCTGAGAGATATATCATACTGCAACCTGAGAGATATATCATACTGCAACCTGAGAGATATATCGTACTGCAACCTGAGAGATATATCATACTGCAACCTGAGAGATATATCATACTGCAACCTGAGAGATATATCATACTGCAACCTGAGAGATATATCATACTGCAACCTGAGAGATATAACATACTGCAACCTGAGAGATATATCATACTGCAACCTGAGAGATATATCATACTGCAACCTGAGAGATATATCATACTGCAACCTGAGAGATATATCATACTGCGACCTGAGAGATATATCATACTGCAACCTGAGAGATATATCATACTGCAACCTGAGAGATATATCATACTGCAACCTGAGAGATATATCATACTGCTGCAACCTGAGAGATATATCATACTGCAACCTGAGAGATATATCGTACTGCAACCTGAGAGATATATCATACTGCAACCTGAGAGATATATCATACTGCTGCAACCTGAGAGATATATCATACTGCAACCTGAGATATATCGTACTGCAACCTGAGAGATATATCATACTGCAACCTGAGAGATATATCATACTGCAACCTGAGAGATATATCATACTGCTGCAACCTGAGAGATATATCATACTGCAACCTGAGAGATATATCGTACTGCAACCTGAGAGATATATCGTACTGCAACCTGAGAGATATATCATACTGCAACCTGAGAGATATATCGTACTGCAACCTGAGAGATATATCATACTGCTGCAACCTGAGAGATATATCATACTGCAACCTGAGAGATATATCGTACTGCAACCTGAGAGATATATCGTACTGCAACCTGAGAGATATATCATACTGCAACCTGAGAGATATATCATACTGCAACCTGACCTGCTGCCTATCTTAACAACAGCTATAACTTGTCTAGCTTAACCCTTTCACTGCCACACGACAGCCGGTTAACCCTTTCACTGTGACAATACAGAAGGTTAGCCCTTTACTATCACACAACCGACGGCGATGCTCCATCATTAGCATCATTAGCTCCGCTTGGAGCGTCGCCGTCGGTTGTGTGATAGTAAAGGGCTAACCTTCTGTCGTGTGGCAGTGAAAGGGTTAACAACAGCAACAGTAGCTATGACCCGTCCAGCTTAAACGGTAAATGAGTGCATTTATATATATATAACAGCTTTTATCCAAAGCGCTTTACAGTTTTGTTCCTCACATTGACCCGTTCACGCGCCAGCCGCGGAGCGAGGCCGCCGTGCCAAGGTGCCAACCTGCTCATCGGGAGCAGTTAGGGGGTCAAGTGTCTACGGTTAAGTGGCGTGAGCTGGGTAGTGTCGTTTTATAAAATTCTAAAGCTCATCAAAAGCCCTGGGTCTCTTCTTTCATAGGACTACCAACACCGACGACAGATCTAACCCTAACCATAGGACTACCAACACCGACGACAGACCTAACCCTAACCATAGCACTACCAACACCGACGACAGCTTCCTTTATTTCCGGTTTCCGCCGGGATGCGCTGAGATATTTATAAACTCATATTTCGCTAACACTTAAAATCATTGGTAAACAAACATAGTGCTGGGGCGGTCAGGTGGCGCAGCGGAGATTGCGCTCGTCACCAACGCAGGAGATGCTGGGTTCGAGCCCAGCTCTCCGCGTTGCTACCAGCTTGGCTGGTCGTTCATACTAATACAATTGGCAGTATTAGGGGGTGGGGAAGCTGGCGGGTGGGAATCTGGCGTTGTGGACAGCGACGCCTACAGGTCAGGTCTCGGCGCTTGCTCAGCGGGGCAGGACTTGGTGGAGATAGCGTGCCCTCCCACTAGGGTTGGGCGATATGGCCTCTAAATGATATATCACCCAGCCCTACCTCCCACGTGTGGGATGGGTATCGTTAGGATTTTATCGATACTACTACTCTTATCGATACTGCTTAACGGTTCGGTACTTTATCGATACTCTTATCGGTTCTTTTAGATTATTATTTAAATATATTTAAATTTAAAAAAAAATTATAAATTATTATTTGAACGGCTTAAGGCTATATCTGTACTTGATATTTGTTTGTTGTGTTGCATATTTGAAATAAACTTCAATCAAATCAAACCCCCCCCTCTTAAAAAACAAAAACCTGTGTTTAACCTGGCCATCTATAAAACATCATCATGCTAAAACTGTGAAACAAATGTCCTACTCCCCTAAAGAAAGAAATACATAGCAAACATGACTCAGTTATGCAATAGTGCTGCTGCTTTTTATTTTGTTAAAATCTTTTAGTTAATAAGACTACAAAATGACTACAACGATTTCACGACGTTTTCCTGTCCACGCCGGAAGTGCATCGGATACCTACCTTAACGTTACATTTTCAACAACGGAACAGATTGTTGCTAATTAAACACTTCATGGAAACGGAGTAACGTTAACGCTATGTCGAGTTCATACGTGTAGTGTAGTATGAACTCGGCGAGTCGGCATAACGTTAACGTTAGTCAGTTTCAGTGTTGCTGGATGCCGGTACACTCTATTAGCTCCGTAGCTAACGTAGCTAGCCACGTTAACGTTAAATGTTCAACAACAGAACAGATTGCTGCTAATTAAACACTTCATGGAAACGGATTAACGTTATCGCTATGTCGAGTTCATAAGTGTAGTGTAGTATGAACTCGGCGAGTCGGCATAACGTTAACGTTGTTGCTGGATGGTACTCTATTAGCTCCGTAGCTAACGTAGCTAGCCACGTTAACGTTAAATTTTCAACAACAGATTGCTGCTAATTAAACACTTCATGGAAACGGAGTAACGTTAACGCTATGTCGAGTTCATACGTGTAGTGTAGTATGAACTCGGCATAACGTTAACGTTAGAGTGTACCATCCAGCAACACTGAAACTGACTATTAGCTCCGTAGCTAACGTAGCTAGCCACGGACAGGCACCTCCAGTCCCTACCCGTGTATGTGTGAGTGTGAGCGGCTCGCGACAAGTGTGTGTAATGGCTTGCTGCGGCTCGCTTCTTGTGCAGAGACAGAGAGAGGAGAGATAGTTTGCAACGTTTAAATTCCTGGAAAAAAAACCTCATAATAATAATACTTTCTCGAGTATCGATAGCAGTACCGATAACGTCGGAGCTTATTAATACTCCGGTTTTTTCTAATTCAGTACCGGTTCCCGTTTAGAACCGGGGTCCGGGGGGCATCCCTACGTAACACTTCACCAAATGAGAGTCCTCGCTGCCAAGTGAAAAGACGTCACTGGCTGTCGCCGCACGTATCGGAGGAAGCGTGCGATCTACTCGGGACGCCCATGTACCGACTCGTAGGAGAACTTGCGAACAACAACCAGGTAGGGGAGGGGGGGAATTGGCACAACGACTAAGATTGGGACGGGAAGAAAAAAAAAGAAGAAAAAAAACATAGTGCTGAAAATATACACATTGACTGCCGTTTTTGTAGAGTTACTTTTTTTTTTTTTATAGACAATGTGCATTTACATTAATCATTGTTACATGAAAATATGTTTGCACCAGATTTAGCTGAAGCTAATTTCCATCTGTAGTCTATCCAAAACACATGAAATACAAACAGTGCAAGTACTCTTGGCTACATTTGAAAAATAAACAGTAACTATGACCTGTCTAGCTTAACAACAACAGTAACTATGACCTGTACTTCTGTATGACAACTATTAAAGAAACTTGAAACTTGAACTGTCTAGCTTAACAACAGTAACTATGACCTGTCTAGCTTAACAACAACAGTAACTATGACCTGTCTAGCTTAACAACAGTAACTATGACCCGTCTAGCTTAACAACAACAGTAACTATGACCTGTCTAGCTTAACAACAGTAACTATGACCCGTCTAGCTTAACAACAACAGTAACTATGACCTGTCTAGCTTAACAACAACAGTAACTATGACCTGTCTAGCTTAACAACAGTAACTATGACCTGTCTAGCTTAACAACAGTAACTATGACCTGTCTAGCTTAACAACAACAGTAACTATGACCTGTCTAGCTTAACAACAACAGTAACTATGACCTATCTAGCTTAACAACAACAGTAACTATGACCTGTCTAGCTTAACAACAACAGTAACTATGACCTGTCTAGCTTAACAACAACAGTAACTATGACCTGTCTAGCTTAACAACAACAGTAACTATGACCTGTCTAGCTTAACAACAGCAGTAACTATGACCTGTCTATCTTAACAACAACAGTAACTATGACCTGTCTAGCTTAACAACAGCAGTAACTATGACCTGTCTAGCTTAACAACAACAGTAACTATGACCTATCTAGCTTAACAACAACAGTAACTATGACCTGTCTAGCTTAACAACAACAGTAACTATGACCTGTCTAGCTTAACAACAACAGTAACTATGGCCTGTCTAGCTTAACAACAACAGTAACTATGACCTGTCTAGCTTAACAACAGTAACTTTGACCTGTCTAGCTTAACAACTAGAGATGTTCCGATACCATTTTTCCCTTTCCGATCCGATTCCGATACCTAAGCTTTGGGTATCGGCCGATACCGATATTTATCCGATACCAGTGCATACATTTTTTTTTTTTTTTATTATATAAATTATACTTTTTTTTTTTTTTTTCAGATACTGTTATACTGTTTTTTAGTAATAACTAGAACGTATAGTATTTATTCAACAACAGGTGATTGTATAGATTTGTATTAGTATCATTAATCAATGAGTATGTTCTGCAGCACTGCAGATATACCCTACTCCAATGATCCACACGGACATTAAAGGTGCTATGCATTATAAATGTCATTTTTCAGTCTCTAGCATTGTATTATAGTAATAGGAGTTCGTATCAATGTGTTTTTGGTAGAGCCATATGGAATCCGCGATCACGGAAGGAATCGCGGAATTGAGCAATAAAAATGGAATCCACTATAAAAAAAAAAAAAACATTTTTTTTTTTTTTTTTTTTTTAACTTTTTTTTTTTTTATGTTGTGGGACTTGTACAGCACTTTGTTCAACTTTGTCAGTGCTGTAAAGTTTAAACCTTTTAAAATCTTAGACAAACAAAACACTTTGCTTTCATGAAATATTGTAAGCCGTCATTTGAGGCTTTATAAAAGCAGCACAATGAACACAAATCTGTCAGTGCCGAGTCCGACCTCATCTTAAATAACAAACAGCATTGCTTGTTGTAGTTAACAAAGAGAGGCAGAGTTGATTTTGCAAAAATATATATACTTTTTTTTTTTTTTTTTTTTAAATAAAAAATTATTTTCATATTCGAATCCCATGCCCATCGAACGAAGCTTCGAAGCTTCAAAGTATTTAAGACGGCCCTATTAAATGAACTGTTATATCTTTTTAAATTGTGGACATTTATTCATTCCCACTTATTAGACACTATTTCTGATGGTAAAATGAGCGTACAAAGCAAAATACAGAATTCTGAAATATTAAAACGGAAAAAACGGAATTTGGAAAAAAATAAAATGGAATTTGGAAAAAAATTAAACGGATTTCATATGGCTCTAGTTTTTGGGCCTAAATACTATATTGGCGAATTCCTCAGCTACAGCCCATCCCCTCTTTGCCTCTAGTAAATCAGGTCATGTTGATTTGACGACCTGGTGCACGTCACAGGGCGCTGTTTATAGCGCACGGTGATGTGATTGGCTCTGTGGTTTTAGTAATGCCCGCCTCCATTCTTGCTACCTGCAGGGTGGAAGGTTTGTCCAGAAGATCACTAATCAGCTGAAGCCTGATGCGGTTCCCTCGGTCTTCGACAGACAGACCGGCGTTAGCTCTCGGGACTCGGGAGCGATCGCTAGCTACTTAGCACCAGCCGGGGCCGGCGTTAGCAACCGGGAGCGTCGTTGAGCATTCAGCCTGCTGGCTACCTAGATCCACTTCAACCAGCGTCGCGGAGCATTCAGCCTGCTGGCTACACAGCTTGTCGGTGTGCTAATAGCCTCTGCAAGCTAACGGTAGCTGGCTCCAGGCTATTAGCACATCGACAAGCTGCTGGAGCTCCCGACGCTCGGCTGGTTGAAGTGGATCTAGGTAGCCAGCAGGCTGAATGCTCCGCGACGCTCCCGGTTGCTATCATGTGCAGGTCCTCTTCTCAGACCTGTGTGGCAAAGCACTGCACACGCATCATGCAAGCTACACATCGCTGCATGTTGATCAATGGTGGCCCACTCGGTGCATCACAGTGGGCTACTATTGTGCTAACAACAACCGCGGTGTCCGGCTTGTCGGCCGGCATGAGTGCTCGATTTGGGGTGGTTCTCTCCTCCTTGTGTGCCCCCGTTCTCGCGGGTGTCCTGCCGGGGAGCTTGTGGACGCGACAACAGCGGCGGCCGTAGCGTTAGTTAGCTCATAGCTATTGTGTACCACTAGCGTTACGGCGGGCTCGAGCACCCTACGGCTGCTGCCGTTGTCGCGTCCATGGGCTCCCCGGCAGGGTACCCGTGGGGACGGGGGTGTACAGAGAGGAGAGAACCATTTTGTGTCGGGCGTGCATGCCGGCCAGCGAGCCGGACGTCGGGATATGTTGTTAGCACAATAGCTACCAAGCTAAGCTATGTTAGCTTCTAACGGTGTATACACAATATGTACAACGACACAATGATTTACATTATTACAAATATGGTAACGTGGTTGTGGCTTTTACAAATAGTGGTAACATATATATAGATAGACACTAGACAGTACTGCTACATCTCTATATTTATGACATACCATATTTGTATTGCTACAGTACTGCTCAGTACTGCTATGATGGAGACCAGAGAAAGACTTTCGTCTTGTTTACATCAGGGTCCCCCAATTTCAATTCATGGTAACATATTATATATATATAGATAGACAGTACTGCTACATCTCTATATTTATGACATACCATATTTGTATGTAACCTGAAACCTAATCTCTGACGGGGAGATGGGCGGAGCTATTTGGTGGGTGGCTGTCACTCAAAGCATTCTGCCAGAATGGGTGGAGCCAAGCCAATAATAGCCTGCTTTCATGAGGCTGAAAAATGCTGGTTTTGAGTACAAGATTAGAAATATAAAACAATGGTTATTTTTGGAATAAAAATTACAGATGTGTTACATAGACTCACAGGAAGTGTGTAAAGTTGCCCAAATAGTGCTAGGAATAGCAGTGCATAACCCCTTTAAACGGTGTTGCACTCGCTACTCAGTGGCTCTGCAGATATACCCTATTCAGTCTGTAAGCTAGTGGCAGATAGAACGTTCATGTTGTGATTTTTGATGCAAAATAAATATTCAACATTCTCTTTTGAAACTCCGCCTCAGACTCTTATCCTTTGGCACTTGCTGTATTTTGCTTGCAGGTCTGCAGCCATTATTGCTGGATTATGTGAATAGCACCAACTTTAGACACGGTAACGTTATCAAGCTAAGCTAACTGACCTAGCTCGTCTTCCCGCATTGCCATTAAGATAACGTTAGTAATAGTCAGCTAACGCTAGTCCGTAGCTACTTAACTTAAATACAATTCACTGTGGGTGCATTATTGTTGATAGACGGTCACGGACAGTGTTAGGTCCTGGAGAAAGGACAGGCGATCATCTGATTTGATGTAACGTTAAAAGCGGATGTTGTTCCAACTAGCTATCTTTCCAGCTAATGCTATCATAACACCAGCCAAACACATCCCGATTCCCGTCCGAGCTCCCCGTCACACCGCACTGTCGGGGACAATGGAATTTAAGAAAGTGTATCTGCTGTTAAAATGACACAGCATCACACTTTAAAACATGTTCATTTTATAATCCTCACTCTCCGCAGGACTCGGCAGGAGATAAATTACATCATGGGATCGGAGGCTAGAATTTACGTGTACTCGCCGATACCGATACCAGCATTTTAGGCAGTATCGGCGGCATTTCCGATACCCGTATCGGTATCGGAACAACTCTATTAACAACAGCAGTAACTATGACCCGTCTAGCTTAACAACAACAGTAACTATGACCTGTCTAGCTTAACAACAACAGTAACTATGACCTGTCTAGCTTAACAACAGTAACTATGACCCGTCTAGCTTAACAACAACAGTAACTATGACCTTCCAAGTTCCAAGTCAGTCAGAAGATCCTTAGGAACTTCTACTCATGTACAATAGAGAGCATCCTGACCGGCAACATCACCTCCTGGTTTGGGAATAGCACTGCACAAGACCGTAGCAGACTACAAAGAGTGACACGTTCAGCCGAACGCACAATTGGAGGGGGGCTTCCCACCCTCCAGAACATTTACAACAAGCGGTGCAAGGGGAAGGCTAAGAGAATTATTAAGGACTCGAGCCACCCGAACAACTGCCTCTTTGAACTGCTGCGGTCAGGCAAGCGATACCGGAGTCTTAAGGCGAGCACAGAAAGACTCAGAAGAAGCTTCTATCCCCAGGCCATCAGGCTGCTAAACGAACAATAAACACTATGCAACAACCATCAAATGCACACAGCACACACACCCACACGCACACACTCACTCAAACTAGAGCTGCCGCGGTATTGATGTTTTCCTTACCGCACACATTTGCAAAATATTTCCTACCGCCGCGGTATTACCGCACACACACAAAAAAAAAGTTTGAATGCATTTTTTTTGTAGTCTACTCTTTATATAGCATATAGCCTGCCTCTAGTCTAAATGTCTATCTTTAGAGGATGACTTTGCAGCATGAATATTGTTTGGGATTCGGCATGCACGCATTCGTTATTAAAAGTGAAACACGGATTCGAAGTCTCCCCTCGGTGTCGCGCCCGCCGGTTACCCCCCCGACCCTTTCTTCTTCTTCTTATTATAACGTTACTACTTATGATTACAAAGGCATTCGATTTGTGGCATTAACGTTAGTATAGTTACACGTTCGTATTTACCGGACCACATAGCAAGGCAAGCGTTACTCAATTAATATCTAAGTTCCTTTCTTTGCTCAGAGCGTGCCGAGTTGTACCCATTCTGCGGTCTGTTAATAAAGTTTTCAATCAGACAAGTGTATAGAACGAAGGGCTTTTATTATAACATTTCGTTGCAGTAAAATCATTATGCCTCGTTCCCTGAGGAGCGACGGCGTCGGTAATCCACTCCGGTCTCCGGTGGGAGCTAACGTACTATTAGCCGTGTTGTGATGGCTGAGATTCAGGAAGTAAACGCACTGCAAGATGCTCCAAGCATGTGACGCGTATCTCTTCTGACCAATCAGTGGTCTGCAGTGTTTCATGTGACTTTTCTGGTACCCAATAGGGTCGCTTGGAATCTCGACAGAGAAGTAGGGTATATCTGCAGAGCCGCAAGCCCAACGAGAGCGTAATAATAATAATAATAATAATATAATAAAAAACAGCGGTGATGCCGGTATTCAGCCCAACGCTGTGGTGGGCATGATGTAACAGCGATACCGCGGTAATACCGATACCGCGGCAGCTCTAACTCAAACAAACAACACACTGCAGCACCCACTCTCCACACTTTAGATCACACAAACACACTTTACACTTTATATTTATTGATAAAGGATTTGCACTACAACTCGTACACCTACTGTGAATTGTACCTAAATTGCACCTCGTCCCATTTCTGCCTTGCACTATATAGTATTGTATATTAGTACACTGCACAGTATTGTATATTGTATGGTAACTCAGTTACGTCTTCTGCATCGAACATTGTACATATGTCTAAACTGAACACTGTGACCTCATTTTTTTATTTTTTTTTTACTTCTAATTTTACTATGTTATTTTATTTCATACTTATCTTGTCTTGCACAGTCTCTGGAGCGTAACAGTAAGAAGCATTTTGTATAAAAGTATTCTGTACTTCTGTATGACAACTATTAAAGAAACTTGAAACTTGAACTGTCTAGCTTAACAACAGTAACTATGACCCGTCTAGCTTAACAACAACAGTAACTATGACCTGTCTAGCTTAACAACAGTAACTATGACCCGTCTAGCTTAACAACAACAGTAACTATGACCTGTCTAGCTTAACAACAGTAACTATGACCCGTCTAGCTTAACAACAACAGTAACTATGACCTGTCTAGCTTAACAACAACAGTAACTATGACCTGTCTAGCTTAACAACAGTAACTATGACCTGTCTAGCTTAACAACAGTAACTATGACCTGTCTAGCTTAACAACAACAGTAACTATGACCTGTCTAGCTTAACAACAACAGTAACTATGACCTATCTAGCTTAACAACAACAGTAACTATGACCTGTCTAGCTTAACAACAACAGTAACTATGACCTGTCTAGCTTAACAACAACAGTAACTATGACCTGTCTAGCTTAACAACAGCAGTAACTATGACCTGTCTATCTTAACAACAACAGTAACTATGACCTGTCTAGCTTAACAACAGCAGTAACTATGACCTGTCTAGCTTAACAACAACAGTAACTATGACCTATCTAGCTTAACAACAACAGTAACTATGACCTGTCTAGCTTAACAACAACAGTAACTATGACCTGTCTAGCTTAACAACAACAGTAACTATGACCTGTCTAGCTTAACAACAACAGTAACTATGACCTGTCTAGCTTAACAACAACAGTAACTATGACCTGTCTAGCTTAACAACAGTAACTATGACCTGTCTAGCTTAACAACAGTAACTATGACCTGTCTAGCTTAACAACAACAGTAACTATGACCTGTCTAGCTTAACAACAACAGTAACTATGACCTATCTAGCTTAACAACAACAGTAACTATGACCTGTCTAGCTTAACAACAACAGTAACTATGACCTGTCTAGCTTAACAACAACAGTAACTATGACCTGTCTAGCTTAACAACAACAGTAACTATGACCTGTCTAGCTTAACAACAGCAGTAACTATGACCTGTCTATCTTAACAACAACAGTAACTATGACCTGTCTAGCTTAACAACAGCAGTAACTATGACCTGTCTAGCTTAACAACAACAGTAACTATGACCTATCTAGCTTAACAACAACAGTAACTATGACCTGTCTAGCTTAACAACAACAGTAACTATGACCTGTCTAGCTTAACAACAACAGTAACTATGACCTGTCTAGCTTAACAACAACAGTAACTATGACCTGTCTAGCTTAACAACAGCAGTAACTATGACCTGTCTATCTTAACAACAACAGTAACTATGACCTGTCTAGCTTAACAACAGCAGTAACTATGACCTGTCTATCTTAACAACAACAGTATCTGTGACCTGTCTAGCTTAACAACAACAGTAACTATGACCTGTCTAGCTTAACAACAGTAACTATGACCTGTCTAGCTTAACAACAGTAACTATGACCTGTCTAGCTTAACAACAACAATAACTATGACCTGTCTAGCTTAACAACAACAGTAACTATGACCTGTCTAGCTTAACAACAACAGTAACTATGACCTGTCTAGCTTAACAACAGTAACTATGACCTGTCTAGCTTAACAACAACAATAACTATGACCTGTCTAGCTTAACAACAGTAACTATGACCTGTCTAGCTTAACAACAACAGTAACTATGACCTGTCTAGCTTAACAACAACAGTAACTATGACCCGTCTAGCTTAACAACAACAGTAACTATGGCCTGTCTAGCTTAACAACAACAGTAACTATGACCTGTCTAGCTTAACAACAACAGTAACTATGACCTGTCTAGCTTAACAACAGCAGTAACTATGACCTGTCTAGCTTAACAACAACAGTAACTATGACCTGTCTAGCTTAACAACAACAGTAACTATGACCTGTCTAGCTTAACAACAGTAACTATGACCTGTCTAGCTTAACAACAACAGTAACTATGACCTGTCTAGCTTAACAACCGTAACTATGACCTGTCTAGCTTAACAACAACAGTAACTATGACCTGTCTAGCTTAACAACAGTAACTATGACCTGTCTAGCTTAACAACAACAGTAACTATGACCTGTCTAGCTTAACAACAGTAACTATGACCTGTCTAGCTTAACAACAGTAACTATGACCTGTCTAGCTTAACAACAGTAACTATGACCTGTCTAGCTTAACAACAGTAACTATGACCTGTCTAGCTTAAAAACAACAGTAACTATGACCTGTCTAGCTTAACAACAGTAACTATGACATCATGTGCTCAGAAAGCGCTGAGATGTTTGGTATCTCTTACCAGAGATGTGCATTTTAAAGGAAAACTCCCAACATTTTGGGAAATGGCAAATAAGCTAATTTCCCAAAATGTTGGCGTTTTCCTTTAAGTGACAATCAAATCAAATCAAAATAAGAGTATCGTTATGAACTACACGTCTACAAACATTTTAAATATGTTTTTATAAACTGCTCAAAACGGCATTATATCCGGCGGTGGCTGCCTGGTGCGCCTGCGCCGTAATCACCCGACGCCGGAAATAATGCCGTTTTGAGCAGTTTATACAAACATATTTAAAATGTTTATTAGCAACGCCGAGCGTTCAAACCCTCCCGTATCTCTGTCCGAAACCCTCGCGCAGCTGTGAGCACCTTTGACATGTCTGATATGTGTGATACTTGTACAACGAGCGGTTCGGTCAGAACCAGTCCTTCAGGGTAAAACTAGGTTGGTTTCCTATCGAGGAGCAAGTGACTGTGGCGCCACTCGGCGCGTCACAGTCACGGAGGGGCTCAGACCCTGTCTATCTAACACAACACAGACAACACGCCTCACGTAACAACTGGAAGGGTTACCTGTTCAGCTGGTCTGACGTCTGCGGAGTGTCTGCGTCCATGTTACAGTAACAGTTAAAGTAATAATAACAGCCAGATGATCTGACGCAGAGCGTTGTTTTAGTTTCAGGAAGAACAAGACGCCGATCTCCCGCGCTGCAAGCTCTGCTTCCGGAATCACCTTACTTGGAGCGACAAGAGGAAGGAAGTGACGTAACATGCTGCGCAATGAATGAATGAATGAATGAAAACTTTATTTAACAGATTGCAGAATGGGTACAATACAGTACGGCTCAATACATACAATTGTTAAGGGGATGCAGACCTGAGAAAGACGTTTGTCTTGTTTCCATCAGGGTCCTGCGTGTGTGTGTGCGTGTGCTTACTTTTGAGAACAGTTATTAATAATATAATCTGTTTGATTGATTGATTGATTGAAAACTTTATTAACAGATTGCAGAATGGGTACAGTACAGTAGGCTACAGCTCAATACATACAATTGTTAAGGGGTTGCAGACCAGAGAAAGACTTTCGTCTTGTTTACATCAGGGTCCCCCATTTTCAATTAATCATAATATGACATACATGACATACAGATAGACAGTACTGCTAGTGCTACATCTATACATTTATGACATGCCAGATTTGCAAATACAGTACTGTTTGTGATACGAAAATAGTCCAGAAAACAGAGTATATACATATGACGTAGAAACTGTACATTGGAGGAGGTTGGGTAGGTGGGGTGGGGGCAGGCATGCGTTGTTCATGGGACGGGGTTGCACTCCGTGCAAGCCCACATAAGTACTCGCTATTTGCATATCAATAGCGCCGGTCGTCAGGTGTGTTAAATACGTTCTCAGACAGGCCCGGACGCGTGTACCGGTTCCGCAACAGTAAGTGACTTCCGGGTAGGCCTGATTGGCCCCGACAGGCACGTGACGCGGCAAACTCAGGACGCGCAACGAGGCTGCTGAGAGCTGTCGCGCGGAAATAGGCTGTCTATTGCCATTCTCTAACACAAACTCTAACCTTAACCAGCTCCTTAACAGCGCCTAAACTTAACCGTTCTAACCTTAACCAACTCCGAAACAATGCCTAACCTTAACCTTAACCATGCCTAACCTTAACCATAGAAAGAATATTGCCATTCTCTAACACAAACTCTAACCTTAACCAGCTCCTTAACAGCGCCTAAACTTAACCGTTCTAACCTTAACCAACTCCGAAACAATGCCTAACCTTAACCTTAACCTTAACCATGCCTAACCTTAACCGGCGAAAGAATACACGTTAAAAAAAAATCACGTTAAAAAAAAAAGATTTGATGGGATTCGAACTCACCAACAACGGACCGCAGGATCGCAGGACCGCTGCTCTGCGAGGTGAGCTATAGCGCCGAATGAGAGTCGTGGCGTATTTGGACGGTTACGTAATTCCGTAAGGGCTCCGCGGAGCGTGCCG
Source organism: Notolepis coatsorum (assembly GCF_963971535.1). Taxonomy (NCBI): domain Eukaryota; kingdom Metazoa; phylum Chordata; class Actinopteri; order Aulopiformes; family Paralepididae; genus Notolepis; species Notolepis coatsorum. The sequence goes on from NC_140165.1 coordinate 117,652,338, forward strand.
CGCGGCAGAGAAAGTTGCGCGTCACGTGCCTGTCGGGGCCAATCAGGCCTACCCCGGAAGTCACTTACTGTTGCGAAACAGCTACACGCGGCCCGGACTGGCCATCGGGAGCACCGGGAGTTTTCCCGGTGGCCTGGCCTGCACAGATTAAAAAAAAAAAAAAAAAAAAAAAATATTAAAAAAAAATTATATATATATTTTTTTTTTATAATTTTTTATTTTTTTTTGCCAGGCCATTGTTTCTAGTTGTGGCGGCGGCGCGGCGCGATAGTTAGATAACCTAGGTGGGTGGGGAACAACCAGGATTTCACTGTCTGCGACAGAGTTGGAGAACTATCTGACTCTCTCCCTCGGATCACACACACACAATGGAGCCGTCTGCCGCTTGTGATTGGTGGAGGCGGGACCAGGTGATACAACTGATTGACAGTGGAGGCGGCGAATGGAATGGCAGATGGCACTCTGCAGAATACTGTAACAGCCAGGCAGTGAGCCAGGTAGTTTTGTAATAATGAAAGGTCTGTTATTTTATGTTTGTGTAAGGGCTATTTTAACTGTTGATGGGTAGTGCATCAGTAAAGTGAATATGGTATTGTGCTCTTGCTCTGTTTGAATAGGTGGAGAGAGTGATTAACTGTATTGTAATAGTAAATAGACAAATATGTTGTGTTCTTGCTTTTTTCTTTTTGAAGGTGGAGAGAGTAGCATTGCTAGTGCCACAACAGTTTTATTTGAGGTTCATAACAGTACATTGTACTAAGCAATTGTTGGCTCATTAGTTTGTGATTCACATGCACTAAAATTCACCAGAATGCAGGAAATTAAGTCTTTGTAACAAAAAAAATCCTGGTGGGGGACCCCCAGACCACCCGCTTAAAAAGTGGCCTGACTGGGGCTATATTTCGCGCTATATCTCCCGGTATGAATTATTTCCCCAGTCCGGCCCTGTTCTCAGATACATTCACACCTAACTTTTTGTGAATGACATGTGTTACATTCCATTCGTAGAGGCAATTAGGAACTGTCTGTAGTCTGCTGCTCAAGCAAGGGGACATTTATGGGCATTCGCGGGAGCGTGCGTGCACGTGGCACCATTAGGTGCGTGCAATCCCAGTTGATTTCAATAACGCACCACTGGGTGGGGGGGGGGGGGGTTGGGTAGGAGGGGTGGGGGGGGGGACACTGTACAACTGTACAAGCAAAACTGTACATTGGAATATTGACAAGACCATACTTGGTAATTTACTGTACATTGGGGGGGGGGGGGGGGGTTGTGTTAGGACATTTACAGTGGCCAGTTTCGAATTGCAGTCTTCCGTAGGTGTTCTTTGAGAGTGGTTTTAAAAGTGGGTAGTGATTCACATTCCTTTACAGCTGTGGGTAGGGCGTTCCACATTGATGTGGCATAATTGCTAAACGTGTTTAGTCCCTTGTTTGAGCCGAATATGGGTTTAACATGATTTGTGGAGCTCCCTCTGGTGTGAATGAATGAATGAATGAAAACTTTATTTAACAGATTGCAGAATGGGTACAATACAGTACGGCTCAATACACACAATTGTTAAGGGGATGCAGACCAGAGAAAGACCTTTGTCTTGTTTCAATCAGGGTCCCCCATTTTCAATTCATATAGACATTTATGACATACACAACATACATGACATTTATGGCATAGGGACATATAGGTATTTAGTACTGATACATTTGTGACATAAACGGTATTCAAATATACAGTACTGTTACCCCTAGATCCTGACAGAGTATATACATATGATGGGGAGGAGACTGTACATTAGGAGGGGGTGGGTGGGTGGGAGAGACATATACATACGGCGGGGAGGGAATATATACATGCGGTGGGGAGGAGACTGTCTATTAGGAGGTGGTGGGGGTTTTGGGCATTTACGGTGGCCAGTTTCGAATTGCAGCCTCCCGTAGGTGCTCTTTAAGAGCGGTTTTGAATGTGGGCAGGGATTCACATTCCTTTACAGCTTTGGGTAGGGCGTTCCACATTGATGTGGCATAATTGCGAAACGTATTTAGTCCCTTGTTTGAGCCGAATCTGGGTTTAACATGATTTGTTGAGCTTCCTCTGGTGTAGTGGTCGTGGTATTCACTGACCTTTGGGAAGTATTTTGACATGTACATGGGTACCTTGGTCGTGTAGTGTATCTTGTAGACCAGGCCCATTGCAAGTTGCTGTACTCTGTTGTCTACTCTAAGCCATCCTAGGTTGTCAAAGTGGGCAGGGGTGAGGTGGGTTCTAGGAGTAAGGTCAAGCAGTAGTCTGACCAGTTTGTTTTGAGATGTTTGTAATTTTGTTTTTAGCGCCTTTGAGGTGCTTTGGTACCATGAGGTGCAAGCATAGTCGTAGTACCCTTGAATGAGTGCTCCTGCCAGAGTCTTCAGGGTATTTTTGTTTACCAGTGAGGAGATCCGGTACAAGAATCGTGTTCGTTGGTTGACTTTTTTTTATTACATTGGATGCCATTTTGTCACAGGAAAGATTTGCCTCTAGGATGGAACCCAGGTAGGTAATTTCATCTTTCCTTGTGACAATATTGTCACCCACTGTAACTGAGAAGCCGTCGGTCTTGCTGAGTTTGTTATTTGAACCGAAGAGAATGGACTCTGTTTTGCCCAGGTGTAATGATAGTTTGTTATCAGCGAGCCATATGCAGATTTTGCCTAGTTCTGAGCTGAGGGTTTTTTCAACCTGTAACTTGTTCTTGTCAGAGACCAGCAGGGCTGAGTCGTCCGCAAACAGGAACAAGTTGCAGTCACAAGCTGACGACATGTCATTTGCATAAATTAGGAACAGTAGCGGACCTAGTATGCTTCCTTGTGGAACACCACAGCTCACTGTGAGGGGGGGGGGGGGGATAGGGTACCGTTTACCTCCACCATCTGCTCTCTCCCCTCCAGGTAGGATTGCATCCAGCTCACTGATAGACTATCAAAACCAATTGCTTTTAGCTTGTCAATCAGAATGGTGTGATTGACAGTGTCGAAGGCCTTTTGTAGGTCCAGCATGACCATGCCGCAGTATTTGCCCGCGTCCACCTCTTGTTTGATGTGGTCGTTTAAATAGAGGAGGCATGTGTCAGTGGAGTGGGATGTTCTGAAGCCAGATTGGAATTCGTAGATTCGATTTTTTCCCGCGAGGTATTTTTCGACCTGTTCGTATACAATTTTTTCCATGACTTTCGAGATGGAGGTAAGAATAGAAACAGGGCGGTAGTTGCCAGGGTCTAATTTACTGCCTTTTTTGTGCAGGGGTGTTACTCTCACAATTTTGAAGTCCTTGGGGACGTGTCCCTGTTTTATGGAGAGGTTTATTATGTGTGTGATGACTGGGGTGATGGCGGCTGCTGAGTCTCTGAGGAATTTGGAGGGGATGTTGTCATGGCCAGTGGCCTTGTTAGGTTGGAGGGCACTCAGTTTTTTGAGTACCTCATCTGTTGTTACCATTTCCAGTTTGAAGTTGTCTTTGTGGACCCCTAGGTTCTTGTAGTATGCTACTATGTGTTCTACCCCATACTGCCCTGAGTGGGAGGGTAGTTTGTTTACCAGTGTTGTGGCTATGTTTGTGAAGGAACTATTTAAGTAATTGGCTACATCCAGCTTGTCTGTGATGAGCGTGTTGTCCGTCTTTATGTTTATGTTTGAGAATCTGGTTTTAAGTTTTTTACTGCAGCCAAGTTGGTTATTGAGTAATTTCCAAAGTTCACGTGGTTTGTTTTTGTTTTCCTCGGTTTTGTCATTGATGATTTTTTTTTGCTGTTTTGATCATGGAGTTTACGTCATTTCTTAGTCTGTTTCTTTCCAGTTTGAGTTCAGTCACGTGGTCTTGGAGTTCACTGCTCGTGCTTTTGGTAAGCTTTGACTGACTTTTACGAAACTCAGAGCATTTTTTGTCTCTGGTTTTCATAGCGGTCAGTATTTCAGTGTGCATCCACGGCTCAGCGCGATTTTTTACCCTGGTGGTTCTTAGGGGGGCCATGTTGTTTAGTATTGTTGAAAATTTGGTTTTGAAACCAAGCCATGTTTCTTCAATCAGTGTACCATTGAGCTCATCTGACCAGTCCAGACTCTCCAGTTCAAGGTTAAAGGCCTCGCTAGAGTAGGTTTTAAGGTCTCTAGATGTGACTGTTTTGTGACAGCCAGCCTTTTGTTTTAGCTTTTTGCGTTCCCCGGATCCTATGTTCCTCGATTGATTGATTGATTGATTAAACATTTTAGACCACCAGCCCTGATTCCAAACTCTAACCTTAAGCTTCTTCCTGTCGGCGTCGGACAGCTGCCAGGTGTTAAAGATGTCTCTTCCCTTTTCCCCGATCCATAATAGGAGGTAGCTGCATTTGATTTCCTCTGTCTTGCCGTTGAACGGGCCGCTAAACATTAGCTCGACGTGCTGGCGGAATTTTTTCCATGCGTCAGGTAGGTTTGAGGATTCCCAATGCATCGTCGGCATTGGTACTGCTGCAGCCTCCATATTGTCCTTCTTTCTCTTTCTCTTTCTTGGCATGGGTTCGAAAAAAATCCGGCTTCTGGCACCATGTAATATTCCGCTTAATGTCACTCTTAGTGTCTATAGGGAATGATAGAATCGGGCGACTGCTTATAGGGTTACCGTTTATTCACACGTCCCGGGCAGCAATGACCACACGTAGGAACCATGCCTGCATATCAGATGACTGGAATACGTAACACGTCATCACGCACGCATCATTGCTGTGCTGTGTTAGGCTATGGGCTACACAGATATCCCTAGGATATTACACCCCCAACCCCCTCCAATGTACAGTTTCTTCCCCTTCGAATGTATTTTTAATTTATATTTTTTTTACACAGTACTGTATATTTGTATGTCATAAATGTCTTGATGAATTGAAAATGGAGGACCCTGGTGTAAACAAGACAAAAGTATTTTTCTGGTCTGCATCCTCTTAGCAGTTGTTTGTATTGAGCCTTACTGTATTGTACCCATTCTGCAATCTGTTAATAAAGTTTTCAATCAATCAATCAACTAATTTACAATGTCCAACTCCGCCTCTCCCAAAAAACACATTAGAGTGAGTGACCTCTACTGGTGACTTTGTGAACATCATACACACCTTTTTCTTGGTGTTAATTGAAAGACATGATTTTGTTAGCCAGTCTTGAACATGGGTCATTGCAGATGTCAGAGTTGCAGAGGCATCTTGTATTGATTTAGCAGATGTAAAAATTACAGTCATCAGCATACATTTGGACATTGGTGTTTTGGCATGCATCAGGTAGGTCATTGATAAATAATGAGAACAGTGTTGGCCCAAGACTTGAACCCTGTGGAAGGCCTGTATAACAGTCAAGATAGGGGGATTTGACACCAACACAAACGCATTGCTTTCTACTGGATAGATATGATTTCATCCACGAGAGAGCTCTTTCAGAGAAATTAAAATGTCTAAGTTTGAACAATAGAACCTGGTGGTTGACGGTATCAAATGCCCGCTTCAGATCAACGAAGACGGCACCAACACAGAAATGTGTGTCCTCCAGTGAGTATTTTACTTTTTCTAAGAACATACAGTTTGCTGATTCAGTTGAATGAACCCGAATTGCATGGGGTGCAAGAGAGTACAGCGTTTATCTAGATGTTCATTCAGTAGCTTTACTACCCACTTCTCAGCTACTTTAGATATGACCGGGAGAATACTGATTGGCCGGTAGTTAGCAATGTCCAGATTTAAAGATTGTGGCAACCGTGGCCACCTTCAATGCTGATGGAACAGTTGATTCCCTGAAGGACAAATTGACCAGATGTGTAATGGTCAGGGCCGCCGCTAGGGGCGTGCGAGCAGTGCGGTCGCACAGGGCCTCGCGAGAAGGGGGGCCTCGTGAGAAGAAAAAAAATATATTTTTTATAAAAAAATTAAAAAAATTAATCAAAATAAATAGAATGTTAACAATCACTTTCCATCACATACCTAAAATCTAGTTTTGCTTACATGCTTATATATTTCACATTAGACACGTTTGTAGAATAGTGTTCCGGGCTCTGCAGCTCTGCAGATATACTATTGGTTTCATTCAATGACCCGTTTACTTTTTTTCAAAGCATCGTGGGAGGACTGACACTAGGGGGAGCTGGTTGGCATCGGTCTGGTAGTCGGTAGAGAGATGTGAAGAAGACCGGTATTATCCACGATTATCTCTCTCGCGCTCTCTCTCGCGCTCTCTCGGTCTCTCTCTGTCTCTCTCTCTCTCACTCGGTGTGTTGCATCGTGCAGTTTGTGACGTGTGTACTAAGCTTATAGAGTTCGATTCAAATAAGGCAAAACTGCAAATCTGCATGTCGTGCTTGAAAAATTAACCTGGCTTTAAGCTTGTTTATCAGGTTCCAGGCGTGTTTTATGCATTTTCCCTGTTACTGCCAGGTGTACGACTGTACAGGTGCATTGCCACTAAGCCTCGGGCAGAGCTATTATTTAAGAATACGTTGATTGTATGCAAAAAAAACAAACAAAAAAAAATGTATTAAAAAAAAAATAATAATACATACATTTTTATATTACATTTTCTTTTCTTTTTACCTATAGGGGGGGGGGGGGGTGGGGGGCTCGCGTTTAAATTTTGCACAGGGCCTCGCATTTCTCCCAGACGGCACTGGTAATGGGTTTTCAAAAATCAAGCCCATAGGCATCCTTAGCTTTGGAACTGTTCAGTGTACCAATAATATTGGCCACCTCCAACTCTGTTATTTCCTCTAAATTAAAAACAGGCTGTGCATGATTAATAGTGCTATGGATGGCATCAGATGGGGTCAAACACTTATTTCCTGGACAGCATCCAAAAAGAAACCATTTAATTGGGTGGCTAGAGTCACTGGGGTTTTCACTAATTCATTATTCATTTTGAGTTCTAATTTGTTGCTTTGTTGGTTTTGTCTACCAATTAGTTTATTAATATGTTGCCAAATTATCTTTACCATTCCATGTTTTGAAGAATTTTGTTTTTCTGTGTCTTTTCAAAACTGGATTCCTTTGTCTGGTTGGCCTGGTTTGTTGTCCATTTAGTTGGTCTAGAGGTGGCAGGGTCCAACACTCACCACTGCACCCCAACCCTGACCCATCTGCACCCCAACCCTGACCCATCTGCACCCTGACCCATCTGCACCCTGAGCTGAGCCATCTGCACCCTGAGCTGAGCCATCTGCACCCTGACCCATCTGCACCCTGACCCATCTGCACCCCGACCCTGACCCATCTGCACCCTGACCCATCTGCACCCCGACCCTGACCCATCTGCACCCTGACCCATCTGCACCCTGAGCTGAGCCATCTGCACCCTGAGCTGAGCCATCTGCACCCTGAGCTGGGGTTAGGGTTAACCTCACCACTGGAGGGAGCAGCTGCACCATAGTTTGGGTTAACCTCACCACTGAAGGGAGCAGCTGCACCATAGTTAGGGTTAACCTCACCACTGGAGGGAGCAGCTGCACCATAGTTAGGGTTAACCTCACCACTGGAGGGAGCAGCTGCACCATAGTTAGGGTTAACCTCACCACTGGAGGGAGCAGCTGCACCATAGTTAGGGTTAACCTCACCACTGGAGGGAGCAGCTGCACCATAGTTAGGGTTAACCTCACCACTGGGTGTAACAGTTCCAAACTAATGCCAGGTATCATACAATTACAAAAAATAATTATTATTATTATTATTATTATTATTACGTGTCAATGATTAGCAACAGCGCTGATTTTTATGGCTTACTGTTGTCTTGTTGTCTTATTGTACCGTCTTCTCCTGCTGTGCCTTTTTGTATTGTGAATTGTTTATGCTTTTGACCGTACAGCACTTTGGTTGGCTCTTGCGTTTTTTATACGTGCTTTATGAAAAAATGACTTGACTTGACTATGTTCCTTCATCTGTGGGTAGACATGCCATTTTCTGCTGCCAATAGCTGTATAACTAACGGCTGGAGAACTTCAGAACTGTTCTACTACTATACCATGTATACTATACTATACTATACTATACTATACTATACTATACTATACTATACTATACTATACTATACTATACTATACTATACGCGCTCGGGCAGGCGTTTCAGCGTCATGCCCACCCGGACTAACAGACTGAAGTTTAGTTTTTATCCCAGGGCCATATGTGCACTAAACTCAGCTAAATTTTAAAACAACAGTCTCCCTTGCACCCCCCCCCCCCCACGCACACACAACATTAGGGATAGTGCAATTATCTTATTATCTTTTTACCCCTGTTTATATTAATGTTATTTATGCCCCACCCCTGTTTTTATATTTAATACTGTGTTTAGGACTGTTTTTATATTTTTACTAGCACCTGTACACTGTAACAACTGTAACAATGACAATAAATATCTATTCTATTCTATATTCTATTCTATTCTATTATTATTATTATTATTATTATTATTATTATTATTATTATTATTATTATTATTATTATTATTATTATTATTATTATTATTATTATTATTATTAAAATACTGCCATTCTACTATTATCACTATGTTCTACCCTATTATTATTATTATTATTATTATTATTATTATTATTATTATTATTATTATTATTATTATTATTATTATTATTATTATTATTATTATTATTATTATTATTATTATTATTATTATTTATATAATTTTTCCCTGCCTGTACCTGCCAGCCGCACTCCCCCATGCTGCTATGATGCCTGCATTTCCCCAAGGGATTAATAAAGAAATGAATAAGCTGTACAAATGATGTAACAAATAATAAATTACCATTACACCAGTATCAGAAATATTGTGTCTGTTACTAGGCTTGAGCTTAAATATGATTATAGAATATCGGGCCTATAGGGAGGTGTAGTCTGACGTCACTGGTTGTTCCGTATAGGGATTCATCATTGGGAAAATGGATTATCGGCTATTGTAACAATTCTGCCGCATGAACATTGGCAAGCTTTCCATTTTTGCACAAAATGAGTTCCCTTCTACCACTAACATGATTGTTTAAGCATTTTTGGTTGAAACAAAGGTAGTTATAAGGTTTTTAATTTGTCGTAAAAAAAGAACTACACTACTCTGTTGTTCAGTACAAAGCCGCTATTGGTCGCCTTTTGCCCGTCACAGGCAGCTGATAGTACCAAGCTAGCTAGCTAACGTTAACGTTACCCCGCTAACGTTAGCATTATGTCTACTGTTGTGAACCATTTAAAATCGGGGCATGTAGAGGAGTTTCGGGAACGAGTAAAATGTAAGTAAGTAAGTTCCCTGGCAGAATACTTTGTTTGTGAGGACAAAGGTATACAAAGAGGAGAGAACCATTTTCAATCAGGGCATGTTAGGAGTTTCGGGAATGCAGACTAGCAAGCTAGCTAGCTACTAACGTTATAAACTATACACAATATGTACAACGACACAATGATTTACATTAGTATTTACAGTGATTTAATATGCAGCGAAATAACGTTATACGATTTAAATTATAAATACAAATATGGTAACGTGGTTGTGGCTTTTACAAATAGTGGTTAGCTTTAGAGATAAATGGCTATGATCATGGAGCACTAGTGTTGGGTGAAACCAATACTAGCCACAGATTCAGGGTTAGTTATTTTCCCATTGTACGAATTGTTAAGCTTATGGAATGTAAGGGAAATCTGATCCTAGGTCTGTGACTAAAGCCAGGAGTCTACGCTGTGGTGATGTCAGTCAGCAGCACCAAATAGCAGTGGTTTCTCAGTGAACGAAAACATAAACGTTGTTATTTTGCTACCTTTACGATTAATTGCGAATATTTTCATGTTGAGCTATAGATTGTGGATAAATACGCACAGAAAGGTACACCGTGCCAACGTTAATGCTTTATTTATCTAAAACGAGCCGATTTAGAAATGGTCAATGGGGAAATACATGGTGTTGGAAAGAGGGTGGAACTTGGTTGTAAATTCCAACGTGTACATGTACAAGGTGACTTGTTTTGGTCTTATTGAAACAGGATATATGTCAACATGATATTATGTCCACTTATGGCCACTAAGGAAAGGTCACTTTAAGAATAGTATAGTATAACTTGAGATTGTATAATATAGCATTGTATAGCAGTGTACATAAAGACCCAGTGCCTCATCCATAGCTAACAGTGTACTGCACTACCACAGGACCTAGCATGTCCTACCATGCTCTGTAAATAACTCATGTAGCGTGATGTCATACATGATATAACCGCTGTAGCGTGATGTCATACATGATATAACAGCTGTAGCGTGATGTCATACATGATATAACAGCTGTAGCGTGATGTCATACATGATATAACAGCTGTAGCGTGATGTCATACATGATGTCATACAATGTCATACATCGTTACTCAGCTGATAGAGTTGTACCTTCCTGATGACTTGTCGTACAGAACTTGTAAGTCGCTTTGGATAAAAGCGTTTCAGCTAAATGACTAAATGTAAATGTAAATGTAGACTGACCACATTTGGCCAAAACGTCCTGTCCTTAAAAGGCAGTCAAACATGGAATGTAAATGTAAATATAACAGCTTTAGCGTGATGTCATACATGATATAACAGCTGTAGCGTGATGTCATACATGACATAACAGCTGGAGCAGGATGATGTCATACAGTTGTAGTTTCTCTGGGAGACTCGGAACACGTTGGTACGTTTTATTATCACATGTTTTTCTCACAACAGAACAATAGGGGATCAATAACAGAATCTCTCCTTCAGGTTAAAGATCTGCTAAATGAATCTCTCCTTCAGGTTAAAGATCTGCTAAATGAATCTCTTCTTCAGGTTAAAGATCTGCTAAATGAATCTCTTCAGGTTAAAGATCTGCTAAATGAATCTCTCCTTCAGGTTAAAGATCTGCTAAATGAATCTCTCCTTCAGGTTAAAGATCTGCTAAATGAATCTCTTCTTCAGGTTAAAGATCTGCTAAATGAATCTCTCCTTCAGGTTAAAGATCTGCTAAATGAATCTCTTCAGGTTAAAGATCTGCTAAATGAATCTCTTCTTCAGGTTAAAGATCTGCTAAATGAATCTCTTCAGGTTAAAGATCTGCTAAATGAATCTCTCCTTCAGGTTAAAGATCTGCTAAATGAATCTCTTCTTCAGGTTAAAGATCTGCTAAATGAATCTCTCCTTCAGGTTAAAGATCTGCTAAATGAATCTCTCCTTCAGGTTAAAGATCTGCTAAATGAATCTCTTCTTCAGGTTAAAGATCTGCTAAATGAATCTCTTCAGGTTAAATATCTGCTAAATTAATCTCTCCTTCAGGTTAAAGATCTGCTAAATGAATCTCTTCTTCAGGTTAAAGATCTGCTCAATGAATCTCTTCTTCAGGTTAAAGATCTGCTAAATGAATCTCTTCAGGTTAAAGATCTGCTAAATGAATCTCTCCTTCAGGTTAAAGATCTGCTAAATGAATCTCTCCTTCAGGTTAAAGATCTGCTAAATGAATCTCTTCTTCAGGTTAAAGATCTGCTAAATGAATCTCTCCTTCAGGTTAAAGATCTGCTAAATGAATCTCTTCAGGTTAAAGATCTGCTAAATGAATCTCTTCTTCAGGTTAAAGATCTGCTAAATGAATCTCTTCAGGTTAAAGATCTGCTAAATGAATCTCTCCTTCAGGTTAAAGATCTGCTAAATGAATCTCTTCTTCAGGTTAAAGATCTGCTAAATGAATCTCTCCTTCAGGTTAAAGATCTGCTAAATGAATCTCTCCTTCAGGTTAAAGATCTGCTAAATGAATCTCTTCTTCAGGTTAAAGATCTGCTAAATGAATCTCTTCAGGTTAAAGATCTGCTAAATTAATCTCTCCTTCAGGTTAAAGATCTGCTAAATTAATCTCTCCTTCAGGTTAAAGATCTGCTAAATGAATCTCTTCTTCAGGTTAAAGATCTGCTAAATGAATCTCTTCTTCAGGTTAAAGATCTGCTAAATGAATCTCTCCTTCAGGTTAAAGATCTGCTAAATGAATCTCTTCTTCAGGTTAAAGATCTGCTAAATGAATCTCTTCAGGTTAAAGATCTGCTAAATGAATCTCTTCTTCAGGTTAAAGATCTGCTAAATGAATCTCTCCTTCAGGTTAAAGATCTGCTAAATGAATCTCTTCTTCAGGTTAAAGATCTGCTAAATGAATCTCTTCTTCAGGTTAAAGATCTGCTAAATGAATCTCTCCTTCAGGTTAAAGATCTGCTAAATGAATCTCTTCTTCAGGTTAAAGATCTGCTAAATGAATCTCTCCTTCAGGTTAAAGATCTGCTAAATGAATCTCTTCTTCAGGTTAAAGATCTGCTAAATGAATCTCTTCTTCAGGTTAAAGATCTGCTAAATGAATCTCTTCAGGTTAACGATCTGCTAAATGAATCTCTTCTTCAGGTTAAAGATCTGCTAAATGAATCTCTTCTTCAGGTTAAAGATCTGCTAAATGAATCTCTCCTTCAGGTTAAAGATCTGCTAAATGAATCTCTTCAGGTTAAAGATCTGCTAAATGAATCTCTTCTTCAGGTTAAAGATCTGCTAAATGAATCTCTCCTTCAGGTTAAAGATCTGCTAAATGAATCTCTCCTTCAGGTTAAAGATCTGCTAAATGAATCTCTTCTTCAGGTTAAATATCTGCTAAATGAATCTCTTCAGGTTAAAGATCTGCTAAATGAATCTCTTCTTCAGGTTAAAGATCTGCTAAATGAATCTCTTCTTCAGGTTAAAGATCTGCTAAATGAATCTCTTCAGGTTAAAGATCTGCTAAATGAATCTCTTCAGGTTAAAGATCTGCTAAATGAATCTCTTCTTCAGGTCTGCTAAATGAATGAATCTCTCCTTCAGGTTAAATATCTGCTAAATGAATCTCTCCTTCAGGTTAAAGATCTGCTAAATGAATCTCTTCTTCAGGTTAAAGATCTGCTAAATGAATCTCTTCAGGTTAAAGATCTGCTAAATGAATCTCTCCTTCAGGTTAAAGATCTGCTAAATGAATCTCTCCTTCAGGTTAAAGATCTGCTAAATGAATCTCTTCTTCAGGTTAAAGATCTGCTAAATGAATCTCTTCTTCAGGTTAAAGATCTGCTAAATGAATCTCTCCTTCAGGTTAAAGATCTGCTAAATTAATCTCTCCTTCAGGTTAAAGATCTGCTAAATGAATCTCTCCTTCAGGTTAAAGATCTGCTAAATGAATCTCTTCTTCAGGTTAAAGATCTGCTAAATGAATCTCTTCAGGTTAAAGATCTGCTAAATGAATCTCTTCTTCAGGTTAAAGATCTGCTAAATGAATCTCTTCAGGTTAAAGATCTGCTAAATGAATCTCTTCTTCAGGTTAAAGATCTGCTAAATGAATCTCTCCTTCAGGTTAAAGATCTGCTAAATGAATCTCTTCTTCAGGTTAAAGATCTGCTAAATGAATCTCTTCTTCAGGTTAAAGATCTGCTAAATGAATCTCTTCAGGTTAAAGATCTGCTAAATGAATCTCTTCTTCAGGTTAAAGATCTGCTAAATGAATCTCTTCTTCAGGTTAAAGATCTGCTAAATGAATCTCTCCTTCAGGTTAAAGATCTGCTAAATGAATCTCTTCAGGTTAAAGATCTGCTAAATTAATCTCTTCTTCAGGTTAAAGATCTGCTAAATGAATCTCTCCTTCAGGTTAAAGATCTGCTAAATGAATCTCTCCTTCAGGTTAAAGATCTGCTAAATGAATCTCTTCTTCAGGTTAAATATCTGCTAAATTAATCTCTTCAGGTTAAAGATCTGCTAAATGAATCTCTTCTTCAGGTTAAAGATCTGCTAAATGAATCTCTTCTTCAGGTTAAAGATCTGCTAAATGAATCTCTTCAGGTTAAAGATCTGCTAAATGAATCTCTTCAGGTTAAAGATCTGCTAAATGAATCTCTTCTTCAGGTCTGCTAAATGAATGAATCTCTCCTTCAGGTTAAAGATCTGCTAAATGAATCTCTCCTTCAGGTTAAAGATCTGCTAAATGAATCTCTTCTTCAGGTTAAAGATCTGCTAAATGAATCTCTTCAGGTTAAAGATCTGCTAAATGAATCTCTCCTTCAGGTTAAAGATCTGCTAAATGAATCTCTCCTTCAGGTTAAAGATCTGCTAAATGAATCTCTTCTTCAGGTTAAAGATCTGCTAAATGAATCTCTTCTTCAGGTTAAAGATCTGCTAAATGAATCTCTCCTTCAGGTTAAAGATCTGCTAAATGAATCTCTCCTTCAGGTTAAAGATCTGCTAAATGAATCTCTCCTTCAGGTTAAAGATCTGCTAAATGAATCTCTTCTTCAGGTTAAAGATCTGCTAAATGAATCTCTTCAGGTTAAAGATCTGCTAAATGAATCTCTTCTTCAGGTTAAAGATTTGCTAAATGAATCTCTTCAGGTTAAAGATCTGCTAAATGAATCTCGTCTTCAGGTTAAAGATCTGCTAAATGAATCTCTTCTTCAGGTTAAAGATCTGCTAAATGAATCTCTCCTTCAGGTTAAAGATCTGCTAAATGAATCTCTTCAGGTTAAAGATCTGCTAAATGAATCTCTTCTTCAGGTTAAAGATCTGCTAAATGAATCTCTCCTTCAGGTTAAAGATCTGCTAAATGAATCTCTCCTTCAGGTTAAAGATCTGCTAAATGAATCTCTTCTTCAGGTTAAAGATCTGCTAAATGAATCTCTCCTTCAGGTTAAAGATCTGCTAAATGAATCTCTCCTTCAGGTTAAAGATCTGCTAAATGAATATCTTCTTCAGGTTAAATATCTGCTAAATGAATCTCTTCAGGTTAAAGATCTGCTAAATGAATCTCTTCTTCAGGTTAAAGATCTGCTAAATGAATCTCTCCTTCAGGTTAAAGATCTGCTAAATGAATCTCTCCTTCATGTTAAAGATCTGCTAAATGAATCTCTCCTTCAGGTTAAAGATCTGCTAAATGAATCTCTTCTTCAGGTTAAAGATCTGCTAAATGAATCTCTTCAGGTTAAAGATCTGCTAAATGAATCTCTTCTTCAGGTTAAAGATCTGCTAAATGAATCTCTTCTTCAGGTTAAAGATCTGCTAAATGAATCTCTTCAGGTTAAAGATCTGCTAAATGAATCTCTTCTTCAGGTTAAAGATCTGCTAAATGAATCTCTCCTTCAGGTTAAAGATCTGCTAAATGAATCTCTTCTTCAGGTTAAAGATCTGCTAAATGAATCTCTTCTTCAGGTTAAAGATCTGCTAAATGAATCTCTTCAGGTTAAAGATCTGCTAAATGAATCTCTTCTTCAGGTTAAAGATCTGCTAAATGAATCTCTTCTTCAGGTTAAAGATCTGCTAAATGAATCTCTCCTTCAGGTTAAAGATCTGCTAAATGAATCTCTTCAGGTTAAAGATCTGCTAAATTAATCTCTTCTTCAGGTTAAAGATCTGCTAAATGAATCTCTCCTTCAGGTTAAAGATCTGCTAAATGAATCTCTCCTTCAGGTTAAAGATCTGCTAAATGAATCTCTTCTTCAGGTTAAATATCTGCTAAATTAATCTCTTCAGGTTAAAGATCTGCTAAATGAATCTCTTCTTCAGGTTAAAGATCTGCTAAATGAATCTCTTCTTCAGGTTAAAGATCTGCTAAATGAATCTCTTCAGGTTAAAGATCTGCTAAATGAATCTCTTCAGGTTAAAGATCTGCTAAATGAATCTCTTCTTCAGGTCTGCTAAATGAATGAATCTCTCCTTCAGGTTAAAGATCTGCTAAATGAATCTCTCCTTCAGGTTAAAGATCTGCTAAATGAATCTCTTCTTCAGGTTAAAGATCTGCTAAATGAATCTCTTCAGGTTAAAGATCTGCTAAATGAATCTCTCCTTCAGGTTAAAGATCTGCTAAATGAATCTCTCCTTCAGGTTAAAGATCTGCTAAATGAATCTCTTCTTCAGGTTAAAGATCTGCTAAATGAATCTCTTCTTCAGGTTAAAGATCTGCTAAATGAATCTCTCCTTCAGGTTAAAGATCTGCTAAATGAATCTCTCCTTCAGGTTAAAGATCTGCTAAATGAATCTCTCCTTCAGGTTAAAGATCTGCTAAATGAATCTCTTCTTCAGGTTAAAGATCTGCTAAATGAATCTCTTCAGGTTAAAGATCTGCTAAATGAATCTCTTCTTCAGGTTAAAGATTTGCTAAATGAATCTCTTCAGGTTAAAGATCTGCTAAATGAATCTCGTCTTCAGGTTAAAGATCTGCTAAATGAATCTCTTCTTCAGGTTAAAGATCTGCTAAATGAATCTCTCCTTCAGGTTAAAGATCTGCTAAATGAATCTCTTCAGGTTAAAGATCTGCTAAATGAATCTCTTCTTCAGGTTAAAGATCTGCTAAATGAATCTCTCCTTCAGGTTAAAGATCTGCTAAATGAATCTCTCCTTCAGGTTAAAGATCTGCTAAATGAATCTCTTCTTCAGGTTAAAGATCTGCTAAATGAATCTCTCCTTCAGGTTAAAGATCTGCTAAATGAATCTCTCCTTCAGGTTAAAGATCTGCTAAATGAATATCTTCTTCAGGTTAAATATCTGCTAAATGAATCTCTTCAGGTTAAAGATCTGCTAAATGAATCTCTTCTTCAGGTTAAAGATCTGCTAAATGAATCTCTCCTTCAGGTTAAAGATCTGCTAAATGAATCTCTCCTTCATGTTAAAGATCTGCTAAATGAATCTCTCCTTCAGGTTAAAGATCTGCTAAATGAATCTCTTCTTCAGGTTAAAGATCTGCTAAATGAATCTCTTCAGGTTAAAGATCTGCTAAATGAATCTCTTCTTCAGGTTAAAGATCTGCTAAATGAATCTCTTCTTCAGGTTAAAGATCTGCTAAATGAATCTCTTCAGGTTAAAGATCTGCTAAATGAATCTCTTCAGGTTAAAGATCTGCTAAATGAATCTCCTCTTCAGGTTAAAGATCTGCTAAATGAATCTCTTCAGGTTAAATATCTGCTAAATGAATCTCTTCTTCAGGTTAAAGATCTGCTAAATGAATCTCTCCTTCAGGTTAAAGATCTGCTAAATGAATCTCTCCTTCAGGTTAAAGATCTGCTAAATGAATCTCTCCTTCAGGTTAAAGATCTGCTAAATGAATCTCTTCTTCAGGTTAAAGATCTGCTAAATGAATCTCTTCTTCAGGTTAAAGATCTGCTAAATGAATCTCTTCTTCAGGTTAAAGATCTGCTAAATGAATCTCTCCTTCAGGTTAAAGATCTGCTAAATGAATCTCTTCAGGTTAAAGATCTGCTAAATGAATCTCTTCTTCAGGTTAAAGATCTGCTAAATGAATCTCTTCTTCAGGTTAAAGATCTGCTAAATGAATCTCTCCTTCAGGTTAAAGATCTGCTAAATGACCCGTCAGACAAAGAAAGAAAGAAATTACCAACACACAAATTTTTTTTGCAGTTTTATTCTTTACTGTAGAAACAGTGTACATTACTTTCTCTGTAACTAGTAATATCCATGTACAGATATAATATCCGTGTACGGATAAGTGGCATTTCTCAACCTTCAAATTAGAAAAGTAAAATCCATTGTCAGCTCGTCTCAACGACTGTCCTCAGATCAGTAGGATATGATGTTACTCTTTCAGCAAGTTTTGCCCTTTGTTTCCTTTTTAAACTGATTAAGTTTTCCTTCACTTGAGTATCCCCTGTATACACACACATACACACATGAACAAGCCCCGACCCGCCCCCGCCCAACGAGCAGAACCAATGAGAGAAGGTTCACACGGACCTGTGATCCATCACTGTACTCGCTCAATACCGGCACACCGTCCCTTTAAGAGAAACCAGCAGGAAGTACCAGGAAGAGAGAAGCCCCCCCCCCCAGGGCTGTAACCATAACAACAACAGCATTATTCTATGGCAAGCAAGACTACCATTTATTGATACACAGAGGGGATTATGGGGGTGTGTGACTTCATCGCTGACCAATCAGATTTCAGACAGCATTTCAGACACAAATCAGCATTTTTGTAAGAAATAACTTCAAGACTTTGTACTAAAGTAGTAGTAGTGTTGTTGAGGTCTTCAGTCCAGGTGTGTTGGAGTAGTAAGAGAGTAGTAGTAGTAGTAGTAGTAGTAGTAGTAGTAGTAGTGTTGTTGAGGTTTTCAGTCCAGGTGTGTTGGAGTAGTAAGAGAGTAGTAGTAGTAGTGTTGTTGAGGTCTTCAGTCCAGGTGTGTCGGAGTAGTAAGAGAGTAGTAGTAGTAGTGTTGTTGAGGTCTTCAGTCCAGGTGTGTTGGAGTAGTAAGAGAGTAGTAGTAGTAGTAGTAGTAGTAGTAGTAGTAGTAGTGTTGTTGTTGAGGTCTTCAGTCCAGGTGTGTTGGAGTAGTAAGAGAGTAGTAGTGGTAGTAGTAGTAGTAGTAGTAGTAGTAGTAGTAGTAGTAGTAGTAGTAGTAGTAGTAGTAGTGGTATATGTTTCATTATGTAAACAATTTTTTTTCTTTGTTTTTAATATATTTTTTGTTGTCTGAAGCAATTCCAGGAGCACGTTTATATATATAAAAAAATCAAAACAGAAAAAAATTCAGTCTTATTTCCCATTTTACAAATCAAAGAGTTTTTTTGTGTGTCTGTCTCTCTTGGAGAGGAGTCCACAACAGGTCCATACGATAGTCCACAACAGGTCCATATACGATAGTCCACAACAGGTCCATACGATAGTCCACAACAGGTCCATACGATCAGGGCCGCCTGGGAGAAATGCGAGGCCCTGTGCGAGATTTAAACGCACAGGAGAGATAAGCAAGAGATAAGCAAAGATGACCCCCTAAAGGATATTCAACTTTTAATGAAAGAACAAAACAGAAGGAAAAGATAACTTCACAAAGGCAACATGAATATACATAGATCCAAAAGGACAAAGATCAACACTTAAATCCAAAGAGAAGAGGGTCTATACCAAGAGAAAACAAAGCAGCAAGGAGCCAATGGCCGACAGCTAAAGGCTAGCCAGGTAGGCTACTGACACCAGGCCACACACAGCTTTGGCCAACGGCCCAACGCTACCCAAGCTACACAAACGAACAAATGAATTCACACACAGCACATGTCGTATCTCCAAATGTTGTGAAGTAACATATGTTTTGCCTGGAAAAAAACATCGTTATTAACAAAACATTCGGGAGGGGAAGGAAGGAAGAGTGGGGTAATGTCATGACATTTTCATTAATCTTACCTGCACTAAGGAACGCAGGGCGAAAGGCCGCAACACAGGTCTCCACGTTGACGAAAGGCCTCTCGCTGTCGGGACAAAAATAAGCTATGGCCAGAGCCTTGTCATGGTGCAGGCCCGACTACATCTTCTGTCAAAGATGATGTCGTAGTCAGAGTGCCAGAACCCCCTGCTATTCTCACGGCTAATGTCAATGGTCGTAGCACAAGCTAACAGCTAACTCAAGGCTAACTGATAGCATCAAACGAACGTTCCCAGCCGAGCGCAGCCGGCAGTTAACGTCGAAGCTAAACAGCTAACTGGCTAACAGTTAGCTCAACCAGGCTATCGCTAACCATTAGCTAACGCAGAAGCAAGCTATGCGGCTACATACAGCCAGGTGCTGACACCAGGCACACACCGTTAGCTACTAGTAGTACTACAACAGCTAGTCGGCCAGTTTAGCTCCAGAGAGAGAGAGAGAGAGAGAGAGAGAGAGAGAGAGAGAGAGAGAGAGCGATGTCCACGGCGGGAATAGAATAGAGTTAATAGAATAGGTTAAAAACTCACCAAACGTCCAAGAGGATGGAGACAACCGCGTGGAGTTGACGAAGTTCATCTGCCAAACGACCATCCTCTTCATCTTGGCTGCATGTCTCTAGGTTAGCTAACGCTAGATAGCCTTTAGCTAAGCTAGCTACTAGCCGACATCATCATGGCTATATCCCGACTGCTTCATGACAAGGCTCCGGCCATTTGTCCCGCCTTTCGTCAACGTTCCTTGGTGACCGACCGACTGATAATGACCGACCTCTTCGAGTTGGCTGGCATAACTAAGCATAATAGTCAAAAGCTGCACGCGCGAAATAGTCAAACGCAGCTGACTCACGCCGGCGTACTACACAAGTAAGTAACCACTCCGCTCCCTTCATTGAAACCAATAGTATGTCTGCTGCGGAGCACCAGAGCTCCCTTAGTTGAAACCAATAGTATGTCACTGCAGACCCAGGAACAAGTCAGACACATTCTACAAACGTGTCTAATGTGAAATATATAAGCATATAAGCAAAACTAGATTTTAGGTCTGTGATGAAAAAGGGCCTCGCGGGAAGGGGGGCCTCGCAAAAAAAAAATAATAAAAAAAAAAAGAAAAAAAAAAAGAAAAAAAATTATTTTATTTTATTTTTTATTTTGCGAGGCCCCCATTCCCGCGAGGCCCTGTGCGACCGCACTGCTCGCACACCCCCTGAGGCGGCCCTGCATACGATAGTCCACAACAGGTCCATACGATAGTCCACAACAGTTCCAGTCATCAGTCACTGAGGCTGGAAAAGCGTCCATCCGTAGATATTTCAAATGTAGACCAGCCTTGGGTGGGTTGAATCTGTTCTGGAGGAGCAGATTGTGGATATAGGTATGAGACACATATGAGACCAGCCTGTCGCTCTGAGGCTCGTAGAGACGGGACGCCTAGAGTCGCTCAGCGTTTCACCCGTAGAACATAAACATGTAGAATGATCCATTACTGCAGAATCCATACTGGCCCCACAGACACTATAAGACCCATAGAAATATATGACTTAGAGCAGCAAGTCAGTAGAGCAACTCAGTGACACAGAACTCCTAGAGGGGTCGGTCAGTTCGGATAGTTGTCAGTTGGTCGGTTTGTTGATTGATTATTAAAATTCATTTTTCCTACATCTTACTGTGTTACTGCTAGATGGAGCCAGACACAGCGCTAAGACAGCCTCCGCCTCCTAGAGACAGACCCCGCCTCCTAGAGACAGACCCCGCCTCCTAGAGACAGACTCCGCCTCCTAGAGACAGACTCCACCTCCTAGAGACAGACTCCGCCCCATAGAGACAGACCCCGCCTCCTAGAGACAGACCCTGCCTCCTAGAGACAGACTCCGCCTCCGAGAGACAGACCCGCCTCCTAGAGACAGACTCCACCCCCATATAGACTCCGCCTCCTAGAGACAGACTCCACCTCCTAGAGACAGGGACGGGCATCCAGACACAGCGCCAAGACAGACTGGACAATAGCTGCTGGGGAAAAGGAAGAAGAAGAGAGAAAGGGAGAGTGAATGTAGAGAGGGAGAGAGAGAGAGGACGGAGGGAGAGAGAGAGTGGACTGAGGTGCAACTGAACATTCATAACATTCAGAAAGTGTGGTAACCAGGGTTAGGGTTCAGAGGTTATGTTATCCCTATGTCTCGTGAGGTGTCCTTTGCTGTCCTGGGAATAAAAGAAAACTTCAAACGTTGGCAGTCTCTTCGGCGGCCATTTGAAAAGTCAGTTCCCATCTCTTAGTCATGTTGATTTTGTCGTGTTGATTTAGTGTTTGTTGTGGTCAAAAGCTAGGCAGCCATTTTAGAGTCTCAGGCAAGTGTCAGTGACAACCATGTTGTATTTGCTGTGGTTAAACACTTACAGTGACCATTTTAGAGTCTCAAGGTGGTGGCCATTTTGTGTTGTCGTTGCAGCGTTACCTCTTCCCGATCTCACTCTGCCGGAGGAACTGTATGTTGCTGGCGCTGTCTGCGAGCTCGGGGTACTGCTCTACGGACAGGACGTAGTAGCCGTCGTAGCCCAGCACCTTCCCACCGCTGAGCAGCTGTCTCTTCTCCCCCTCCGTCCAGAGTCGCACACCTTCTTCTCCATCTCTCACTCGCTGCTGTTCCCGGGCCCAGGCGCTCCACAGCGCCCTCTGGCGGGCTTGCTCCAGAACGCGCGCCTTCTCCTCGTCCAGCGTCATCCCGTAGCGCACGTGGAGCGCCAGCGCGCCGAACTGCAGCTCCACGTCCGCGAAGCGCCGCGTGCGACCGTTCACCACCGCGGTGGACTGGGAGACGGTGACGTTCACGCCGTTGTCCAGCGACTTGCGGCCCGACGTGAGACGCAGGGCGCTCAGGTCGCTCTCCGGGAGGCCGGTCTTGATGAAGTAGTGCGTGTCGCGACCGTCCACCGTGAAGTGGAGGTCCTCGAGGTAGAAGGCGTTGTTCAGGATGGCGGCCACCTTGATGCAGTCCTCGTTGGCGACGTTGAGGGCGTGGCCCTGCGTCACCGCCACCATCACGCCCTTACCGATCAGCGAGCGGACGCTGGCGAACCACAGCCAGGGTTTGGAGCGGTCCGACCGCCGACGGCTCAGCTGGATCTCGGGCATGCGCTCGAAGGACAGGAAGGCCTGGGACTGACTGGTCACTTCCTGTTGTATACCTGAGATAGACTGAGAGAGAGAGAGAGAGAGAGAGAGAGAGAGAGAGAGAGAGAGAGAGAGAGAGAGAGAGAGAGAGAGAGTGAGAGAGAGAGAGAGACAGAGAGGCTACTACAGCAGGTGTAATAAGGTGTACAGCAGAGTAATGAGTTGTTTGTTGATGGGGTAACTTCTACTTTTAGGCCATAAGGTGAAGCCTGTTATCGTTTCATCCCGTTCCCACCTCGGGGGACTACGCAATTTTCACTCTGGGTGAAAGATCTATTGGTGTAGATTTAGGAATAAAAAGTTCTCCATTTAGAATCTACCCGGTTTTGCGCAATTATAATTTTAAAGTCGGGACTAGATCTTTCCTCGCGAACGGATACTTGGTCACGCGTAGTTATATTTGGTGTAATTGGTGCGAGTTCTGTCACGTGTCTTGCGCTCGACCAATCGCAGCCTCTGTGTTGCCAGGATACGGCCGTCGGACAACAACAAATATGACGTCCACTAAATCTCGACGAGTACAGAAGAGGACGACAATGGACAAAAAACACCTTTTTTTTATCCACTTTTTCTCCCTATTTTTCAAATTTTCTCCCATCCCAATTTTGTGTTTCCAATGATCCCCTCCCCTGTTTTGAACATTGCTCGACTATGCCCCCCACTGGTCGGTTGTAGGGAGGATAGAAGCCTTGCATCACGTGTCCCCTCCGGTACACGAGGAGGCAGCCTGTCACATCTTTTCACCAGCCAGCGCGGACTCTCAGTGGCGAGGTGTAACGTGTGTGGGAGGCTCACACTACCCCCGCTGCTTCCTGTCTCTGCTGTGCAGGCGCCCTGACCGACCTGTAGGAGTCGCTGTCCACAACGTCCAAATACCCACCCATCGACTTCCACCCTCTAACTCTGCCAATTGAGTTAGTATGACGGCCGGCACAAGCCGGAGGCAATGCTGACACCCGGATTTGATACCGGAGTCTCTTGCATTGGTGACGAGCGCAATCACCGCTGCGCCACCCAGCCGCCATACAAAAAACACCTTCTAAAGTTCGCAAAAAGGTTTCTAAACAATGTTATTTGCAGCGGTGGCCTAAAGGTTAGAGAAGCGGGTTTGTGACCGGAAGGTTGCCGGTTCGATCCCCGGGACCGGCAGGAACACCAACCGCTGAAGTGCCCTTGAGCAAGGCACTTAACCCCCAACTGCTCCAGTGGAGTTGCTCAGTGACACAGTGCCCGGTGTCAGACTGTGGTTGTACTGGGCAGCTCCCAGGTGGCAGACTGTGGTTGTACTGGGCAGCTCCCAGGTGTCAGACTGTGGTTGTACTGGGCAGCTCCCAGGTGTCAGACTGTGGTTGTACTGGGCAGCTCCCAGGTGGCAGACTGTGGTTGTACTGGGCAGCTCCCAGGTGTCAGACTGTGGTTGTACTGGGCAGCTCCCAGGTGTCAGACTGTGGTTGTACTGGGCGGCTCCCAGGTGTCAGACTGTGGTTGTACTGGGCAGCTCCCAGGTGGCAGACTGTGGTTGTACTGGGCAGCTCCCAGGTGTCAGACTGTGGTTGTACTGGGCGGCTCCCAGGTGTCAGACTGTGGTTGTACTGGGCAGCTCCCAGGTGTCAGACTGTGGTTGTACTGGGCAGCTCCCAGGTGTCAGACTGTGGTTGTACTGGGCGGCTCCCAGGTGTCAGACTGTGGTTGTACTGGGCAGCTCCCAGGTGTCAGACTGTGGTTCTACTGGGCAGCTCCCAGGTGGCAGACTGTGGTTGTACTGGGCAGCTCCCAGGTGTCAGACTGTGGTTGTACTGGGCGGCTCCCAGGTGTCAGACTGTGGTTGTACTGGGCAGCTCCCCGGTGTCAGACTGTGGTTGTACTGGGCAGCTCCCAGGTGTCAGACTGTGGTTGTACTGGGCGGCTCCCAGGTGTCAGACTGTGGTTGTACTGGGCAGCTCCCAGGTGTCAGACTGTGGTTGTACTGGGCGGCTCCCAGGTGTCAGACTGTGGTTGTACTGGGCAGCTCCCAGGTGTCAGACTGTGGTTGTACTGGGCAGCTCCCAGGTGTCAGACTGTGGTTGTAACTGGGCAGCTCCCAGGTGTCAGACTGTGGTTGTACTGGGCAGCTCCCAGGTGTCAGACTGTGGTTGTACTGGGCAGCTCCCCGGTGTCAGACTGTGGTTGTACTGGGCAGCTCCCCGGTGTCAGACTGTGGTTGTACTGGGCAGCTCCCAGGTGTCAGACTGTGGTTGTACTGGGCGGCTCCCAGACTGTGTGTCAGACTGTGGTTGTACTGGGCAGCTCCCAGGTGTCAGACTGTGGTTGTACTGGGCAGCTCCCAGGTGTGAATGAAACTGTGTGAATGTGAAGCAGGGCGTTCCTGAAAAATAGCATCCGTGCTCAGCGAACCTACCCTGGGTAAATAAAGGTTCAGAAAGAACGTGTACAAGATTTTACACAGACACGGTGGGATAGATATAGAAACGGTGGCTTAACCTACCAGGCGAGAATCATACCATTGCGGAGACATACAAACATTGTTTAGAGATCGATTTTGCCAATGTTCCTGGAGATGCTGGTTTTCACGCTACTTGCTGGATACAGCTGAGAGCCACTATTAGGGTTAGGGTTAGGGTTAGGGTTAGGGGGCCCCAGCGTGTTCTGCAGCTCAAGATGTGGACCCACTATGTGATGCTGTGCTGAGAGACAGTTTAGCTGTGTTTTTATAGATTACATAACTAGCATTCTAGTTTTCTTCAGATACTGTGACCATGTGTTTAGTTACTCTGAAACAACAAGTATAAATTATATTGATTAATAATGTGATAAATAGCTATTATATAGATTAATAACATGATAAGTAGCTGTTATATAGATTATATAGATTAATACCATGATACATAGCTATTATATAGATGATATAGATTAATAACATGATAAATAGCTATTATATAGATGATACAGATTAATAACATGATAAATAGCTGTTATATAAATTATATAGATGATGTAGAATAATAACATGATAAATAGCTATTATATAGATGATATAGATCAATAACATGATAAATATCTGTTATATAGATGATATAGATCAACTGTACTGAGGTTAAATAGTCCCTTAGCTAGGCTAGGTGGAGGGATTCATCAACTGTACTGAGGTTAAATAGTCCCTTAGCTAGGCTAGGTGGAGGGATTCATCAACTGTACTGAGGTTAAATAGTCCCTTAGCTAGGCTAGGTGGAGGGATTCATCAACTGTACTGAGGTTAAATAGTCCCTTAGCTAGGCTAGGTGGAGGGATTCATCAACTGTACTGAGGTTAAATAGTCCCTTAGCTAGGCTAGGCGGAGGGATACCTACCTGCCTACCTACTTTTATAAACTTCCTATCAAATTCATGTGTCGGTTCTATGCTAATTAGATCTCACTACCTCCTATGCACTGTAATTTTAAGTGCACTGCTCTGTTGTAATTCAAAATTGAACTATTTTATCACACTTTACTCCTTACTGATGCACTGCTCTGTTGTATGTTATTTACCCTGTTGTATGTCCGTTCTATTTTTTATTTATTTTTTATCCACTTTTTCTCCTTTTTCTAGTTTTCTCCCATCCCAATTTAGTCGTGCCAATTCTCCCCTCCCCTGTCTTGATCGTTGCTCGCATGTGCCCCCCACTGGCCGGTTGTAGGAAGGATAGAAGCCCATGACGTGTCCCCTCCGATACATGTGGAGGCAGCCTGTCACTTCTTTTCACCTGCCAGCGCGGACTCTCATTGGCGAGGTGTAACGTGTGGGAGGCTCACACTGCCCCCGCCACTTCCTGTCTCTGCTGTGCAGGCGCCCTGACCGACCTGTAGGAGTCACTGTTTACAACGACCAGATTACCACCCATCGACTTCCACCCGCTGACTCTGCCAATTGAGTTAGTATGACGGCCGGCCCAAGCCGGAGGCAATGCTGACAGCCGGATTCGATACCGGTGTCTCTTGCGTTGGTGACGAGCGCAATGTCCGCTGCGCCACCCAGCCGTCATGTCCGTTCTATTTTATAATTTTTTGCCTATTTTTAACCTGAATCATTTTAAACTATTTTTATTATTTGTATTACTGAATGAAACTGTAAACAGATTATTGGGACGCTAGATCCTAATGTGAAACTCTGTGATTTACCTTACCTTGCTACCTCTCTATCTTCTTTATGCTCGCTTCTGCCTGTATTTTTTGCTGTTGTGAAGCACTTTGAACTGCAACTTCTGTATGAAAAGTGCTATACAAATAAAGTTATTATTATTATTATTATTATTATTATTATTATTATTATTATTATTATTATTATTATTATTATTATTATTATTATTATTATTATTATTATTATTATTATTATTATTATTATTATTATTATTATTATACATACTGGCAGGTCGTCCCAGAGCTGGCTCTTCTTCATCTCCAGCGACGGCTGTGTCAGGTCAAATTTAGGAATGGGGAACCCTGGGATGGCGTTGTGGAGGTGGAACCCAAAGGTCACCAACCAGATGTTGATGTCTAGAGAGAGAGAGAGAGAGAGAGAGAGAGAGAGAGAGAGAGAGAGAGAGAGAGAGAGAGAGAGAGAGAGAGAGAGAGAGAGAGAGTCATAGATAGAGAGACATAGAGAGAGAGTCATAGATAGAGAGACATAGAGAGAGAGTCATAGATAGAGAGACATAGAGAGCTAGTCATAGATAGAGAGACATAGAGAGAGAGAGTCATAGATAGAGAGACATACAGAGAGAGTCATAGATAGAGAGACATAGAGAGAGAGTCATAGATAGAGAGACATAGAGAGAGACATACAGAGAGAGTCATAGATAGAGAGACATAGAGAGAGAGTCATAGATAGAGAGACATAGAGAGAGACATACAGAGAGAGTCATAGAGAGAGAGTCATAGATAGAGAGACATAGAGAGAGAGACATAGAGAGAGAGTCATAGATAGAGAGACATAGAGAGAGACATACAGAGAGAGTCATAGAGAGAGAGTCATAGATAGAGAGACATAGAGAGAGACATACAGATAGTCATAGAGAGAGACATACAGAGAGAGTCATAGATAGATAGACATAGAGAGAGAGTCATAGATAGAGAGACATAGAGAGAGACATACAGAGAGAGTCATAGAGAGAGACATACAGAGAGAGTCATAGATAGATAGACATAGAGAGAGAGTCATAGATAGAGAGACATAGAGAGAGACATACAGAGAGAGTCATAGAGAGAGACATACAGAGAGAGTCATAGATAGATAGACATAGAGAGAGACATACAGAGAGAGTCATAGATAGATAGACATACAGAGAGTCATAGATAGAGAGACATAGAGAGAGACATACAGAGAGAGTCATAGAGAGAGACATACAGAGAGAGTCATAGATAGATAGACATAGAGAGAGACATACAGAGAGAGTCATAGATAGATAGACATACAGAGAGTCATAGATAGATAGACATAGAGAGAGAGTCATAGATAGAGAGACATAGAGAGAGACATACAGAGAGAGTCATAGATAGGTGATATAGATGAATAGCATGATACATATCTGTTATATAGATGGAGAACATGATAAATAGCTGTTATATAGATGATATAGATGAATAACATGATAAATAGCTGTTATATAGAGGATGTAGATGATGTAGAATAACAACATGAATCTTACCGGTGACATACTCTTTGACTTGGTGAACTTTACTGACAGGGTTGTTGTTTCTGAACATGTAAAGGTTGAAGGGCTGCGGGTCTTTGCCAACACGCGTCCACGTGCCAATATCAGGGGTGGTCCACCTTAAAAACAGACAGACAGGCTCTGTTAATATCAGGGGTGGTCCACCTTAAAAACAGACAGACAGGCTCTGTTAATATCAGGGGTGGTCCACCTTAAAAACACACAGACAGGCTCTGTTAATATCAGGGGTGGTCCACCTTAAAAACAGACAGACAGGCTCTGTTAATATCAGGGGTGGTCCACCTTAAAAACACACAGACAGGCTCTGTTAATATCAGGGGTGGTCCACCTTAAAAACAGACAGACAGGTTATGTAATATCAGGGGTGGTCCACCTTAAAAACAGACAGACAGGCTCTGTTAATATCAGGGGTGGTCCACCTTAAAAACAGACAGACAGGCTCTGTTAATATCAGGGGTGGTCCACCTTAAAAACAGACAGACAGGCTCTGTTAATATCAGGGGTGGTCCACCTTAAAAACAGACAGACAGGCTCTGTTAATATCAGGGGTGGTCCACCTTAAAAACAGACAGACAGGCTCTGTTAAAGGTCCCATATTGTAGTCCTTTTCAACAAGTTAAAGTTTTTGAGGTCCCCTAAACATTCTAACAACCTCTATACCCCTCTGTTTCAGTCCTGTTCTCATTCTAGCAGCCTCTATACCTCTCTGTTTCAGTCCTGTTCTTATTCTAGCAGCCTCTATACCTCTGTTTCAGTCCTGTTCTCATTCTAGCAGCCTCTATACCTCTCTGTTTCAGTCCTGTTCTCATTCTAGCAGCCTCTATACCTCTGTTTCAGTCCTGTTCTCATTCTAGCAGCCTCTATACCTCTCTGTTTCAGTCCTGTTCTCATTCTAGCAGCCTCTATACATCTGTTTCAGTCCTGTTCTCATTCTAGCAGCCTCTATACCTCTGTTTCAGTCCTGTTCTCAGTCTAGCAGCCTCTATACCTCTCTGTTTCAGTCCTGTTCTCATTCTAGCAGCCTCTATACCTCTCTGTTTCAGTCCTGTTCTCATTCTAGCAGCCTCTATACCTCTCTGTTTCAGTCCTGTTCTCATTCTAGCAGCCTCTATACCTCTGTTTCAGTCCTGTTCTCATTATAGCAGCCTCTATACCCCTCTGTTTCAGTCCTGTTCTCATTCTAGCAGCCTCTATACCTCTCTGTTTCAGTCCTGTTCTCATTCTAGCAGTCTCTCTACCTCTCTGTTTCAGTCCTGTTCTCATTCTAGCAGTCTCTATACCCCTCTGTTTCAGTCCTGTTCTCATTCTAGCAGCCTCTATACCTCTCTGTTTCAGTCCTGTTCTCATTCTAACAACCTCTATACCTCTCTGTTTCAGTCCTGTTCTCATTCTAGCAGCCTCTATACCTCTGTTTCAGTCCTGTTCTCATTCTATCAGCCTCTATACCTCTCTGTTTCAGTCCTGTTCTCATTCTAGCAGCCTCTATACCTCTCTGTTTCAGTCCTGTTCTCATTCTAGCAGCCTCTATACCTCTCTGTTTCAGTCCTGTTCTCAGTCTAGCAGCCTCTATACCTCTCTGTTTCAGTCCTGTTCTCATTCTAGCAGCCTCTGTACCTCTCTGTTTCAGTCCTGTTCTCATTCTAGCAGCCTCTATACCTCTGTTTCAGTCCTGTTCTCATTCTAGCAGCCTCTATACCTCTGTTTCAGCCCTGTTCTCATTCTAGCAGCCTCTATACCTCTGTTTCAGTCCTGTTCTCATTCTAGCAGCCTCTATACCTCTGTTTCAGTCCTGTTCTCATTCTAGCAGTCTCTATACCTCTGTTTCAGTCCTGTTCTCATTCTAGCAGCCTCTATACCTCTCTGTTTCAATCCTGTTCTCAGTCTAGCAGCCTCTATACCTCTCTGTTTCAGTCCTGTTCTCATTCTAGCAGCCTCTATACCTCTGTTTCAGTCCTGTTCTCATTATAGCAGCCTCTATACCTCTGTTTCAGTCCTGTTCTCATTCTAGCAGCCTCTATACCTCTCTGTTTCAGTCCTGTTCTCATTCTAGCAGCCTCTATACCTCTGTTTCAGTCCTGTTCTCATTCTAGCAGCCTCTATACCTCTGTTTCAGTCCTGTTCTCAGTCTAGCAGCCTCTATACCTCTGTTTCAGTCCTGTTCTCATTCTAGCAGCCTCTATACCTCTCTGTTTCAGTCCTGTTCTCATTCTAGCAGCCTCTATACCTCTGTTTCAGTCCTGTTCTCATTCTAGCAGCCTCTATACCTCTCTGTTTCAGTCCTGTTCTCAACGGGCTGCCTCTGTGTCTGTTATGAGCACGCCACTATTATTATACAAATATGATGATTATTGTACATCTAGCTAATTCTGTCAAACTGTCAAACTAGGTGTTGCAGATCAAATATGACTCAAGATCCAGCAATATCATATCAAACCTACCTCTAAACATGTTGTGAGAACATTTTATGTTCAACTTTAGGTACAAAAGAGCTAAAAGCTAATTAATCACATCTAAAAATAGTATTTCATCTCATCTCATCTCATCTGTATAATCTAATTTAATCTCATAACAACACACTTTAGTATGGAGGTCAAATAGGTGGAGGAAGGAAGGAAGGACACTGAGACTATCCATCACATACAGTGTCCGAGGAAGATGGCATCATGGTCAAGGACACCGCTCATCCCAATCAGACTGTTTGCCCTCCTTCCCTCTGGGAGGCGCTACAGGAACCTCTGCGCTCTCTCTCTCTCTCCGCTGGATTAGAACCCAGAGTCTCTGCGGTGGTAGGCGAGTGCTTAGTCCACTGCGCTACCCAGCCGCACTACATCAGACGTACAGTTTAGTAACTTGTACATTGTCTATTGTTAATGCACTTTACTGTTACATTTGCACTCTGGTAAGGTGTCAACTTATTTCTGTTGTACTGTAACTTGTGCCGTTTGATGACAACAATACATTTTTTAATCTGATCTAAATGAACAGATGACTGAATAAAAAGGTAAAAGTGTGAGAGTGAAGCGGAACCTTCCGGCAGGAATGTCGTAGTCTCTGTCTCCGAAGTGCAGCAGGCGGGTCAGCCTGCTTTAGGTAGCTCTAAATATATTTATGGATTATTTAATGACAATTGTGAACAAACATGCCCCTTTATTATCAGGTCTAATTGAAGATAGAAATCATTACTGTAAATTAAGAAACCAGGTTACTAAAATTAACAGATTAAGTAAGAGAACCTATTATAAGCAGAAAATCTCAGAAAGCAGTAGGGACAGTAAAAAACTCTGGAATGTACTGAATGAAATCATGGGTAAAAAATCTGCCCTGGCTTCGTTTGTGGAATCAGAAGGTGGTATTTATCTGACTAAGCCTCTTCACATTGCTGATTATTTTAATGACTATTTTGTAAACAAGGTGTCCAAGCTTAGGCAGGGAATGGATAATACTGTCAATAACAACTCTGATGTGTTGATAAAAGAACACATTATGAAGGATAAAAACTGTGTCTTTGAATTCCAACAGGTGGATATTGTGACTGTGGATAGGCTATTGCGCTCTCTACCAGTCTCTAAATCCACTGGTAATGACCACCTGGATAGCAAATTGTTGAGAATAGCTGTGTCTCATATCTCTGCACCAATCTGTCACATTTTTAATAGGTGTTTAATCAGTGGCATGTGTCCTTTGTTATGGAAGGAGGGAAAGATCATTCCACTTCCTAAAGATGCTAAATTACCTTTTGGAGGTCCCAACAGTAGGCCTATTAGCATTTTACCCGTTCTCAGTAAATTACTGGAAAAAATTGTGTCTGAGCAAGTCCAGGCCTACTTTTCAGCTAATGACATAACAACTGTACACCAACATGCATACAGGGCAGGTCATTCGACCAGTACTGCTTTGACACAAATGTCTGATAGTTGGCTTTCAGCTATCGATAGTTCAATGCTGGTGGGTGCTATTATGTTAGACTTCAGTGCCGCATTTGATGTGATTGATCACAATATTTTAATACAAAAACTCATTTGCTATGGTTTTAATAACTCAGCAATTTTATTTTTTAGGAGTTATTTGTCCTCGAGGTCTCAGAGGGTCTATTTTAATGGTGCTTTGTCAGGCAGTAGAGGGTTAGAATGCGGTGTCCCACAGGGGAGTTGCCTGGGGCCCCTCTTATTTTCTATTTTTTACTAATGATATGCCTTTTTCTATTCATCAGGCTAGTCTGACTTTTTATGCTGGTGATTCAACCCTTTATTATGCTGCAGCTACAAACTCTGAGCTCAATCAGGTTTTGGCTGGTGAATTGGACATTTTATATGACTGGATAAAAACAAATAAGCTGGTGCTTAACATATCAAAAACTGTTTGTATGCTTTTTGGGACCAATCAAAGATTGGCACGTAAACCTACATTGGTTCTACAAATTGCAGGTCAACCTATACATCAGGTTGAAAAAACTAAGCTTCTAGGCCTTTGGCTTGATAGTACTTTATCATGGTCTGATCACATAAACAAAACTGTTTTTAAAATGGGTAGAGCTATTGCTACTGCCAGGAAATGTGCACCATTCCTTCCATTTGCACTGTTTAATCAGATTGTTTGTGCTTTGGTTTTGTGCCACTTGGATTACTGTTCTGTAGTGTGGGCTTCTGCTTCAAAGCAGTCGCTAAATAGGTTACAAGTGGTACAAAATAAGGCAGCAAGACTCGTTCTTGGTTGTTCATATAGGACTAGTGTTGTTCAAATGCATGAACGTCTTAGTTGGAGGAGTGTTGAGAAAAGACTTTCTGCCAACCTTTTAATTTGTTTTCATAAAGTGATCACAACCCACAGTCCTAAATATATCACGGATAAAATAATTTACGCCTCAAATGTGCACATGCATTTTACCAGAGGGGCAAGTAGAGGGCAGATTATTCTACCCCATACAAACACTAACAGTATGCAAAGAACAGTTTTATATAGGGCTATCAGGGCATGGAATTATCTTCCAAGTGACATACGTGACATAAGAGGTGTAGCAAGCTTCAAAAATAAATTAAAATCTTACATGTAGCCAATATTGACAATGCTGAGATATGCAATATGTTACTGTAACTGAGGGGTACAATTCCCTGACTGTATTGAGAGTATGGTATCATTAAACCACTACTTAGTTATGTACTTTAATTACTGGCCATACAGTACACGGTATATATGGTGAACACCCACACAATAATACGGCTTAACAAAGAAAGTCATATTTAGAAGTATTTATTAGCAGAGCAGCAATAGTAGGTTACAATATTGAGAATTATGAATTGCGCTTATATGGCGAAGAACACTTAAGTAGGTCAAGAGCGTAAGTCCATGAGCATATTACGATGGGTATAATTTATACCACCTGTAGCATAAGAATTATATAAGGCACACTCGTAGTCAGCTGGAGATACTAAGGGGGGTCCCTCCAGTTGTAAGCCAGCAGGGGAGAGGAATTGTCGGGAGCAAAAGTCTGGATCAACGAGGAATAAAGAGACTCCAGATACAGGAGACGGTGCAATAATCCTTTGGTCCGTAGACAAAGCAACAGCTATACTCCGGTATGCATGGCAGCATGGATGAAAGCTAGCCAGCCTCTGTGAGTCCTAGAGGCGGGCTCGACGGTGCTCCTCACAGGGTAGATCCCACACAGCAGTGGGGTAGACGGTTCTCTGCTCCAGCAGCCACAGTACCAAAGCAATATAATCCAGCCGGAAAAGGCTCTGCATTCGTCGGTGTAGGTTCTCCGGTGTACATATCCAATATTCTCGTCTAGGACTCCTCGGATGGCGGCACGAGGTTAGGCCGCCCAGCCTGGATAAGTGCACTAGCTCGGTACGACGAACCGGTGGTAATGATGGTCACTGTAGAACGGTAGCCGCACGATACACTATACATAATAGACTATTACTTTACAATAGAATAAGTCGAACTCGACGATACAGCGTTAAACTCTGACACTTTAGCTATCAATTCGCACGCGGTTCTCAAGGCTCTATTTAGGGGCAAAGGGGGCCCACTTCACAGCACGTTGTATCGTGGTGAAGGCTTCAACGTTTTGGTCTAAGTTACTAAGTGCTGCTGTATCCACCTGCGCCGTATTTATACGTAAGGTGAATAATCTAGTGCCAACCTCAGTTCTGTCTCATATTAGTGCGCAAACCTGGGCATGTTGAGACATGTCTTAGCGGTGGCTTTGAACTCGACATTGGGGGTATGGCAGTTGGCGCCTAGGGGTCGCTGTCCAATAGGAGAACGAATATTATGGTCTGGCCTGTACCTAGGTAAAGGGATATTCCGTGTATATGTACAAAGAATATACAAGGGATATCAGACGATATACAAATATTATACAATATATCTCAAGTAATAAATATATATATTCGGTTTAATCTGACCCTTTGTAACAGCCGCCTCCTAATTAGTCCGCACCTAATTAGATAAGCAGAGACAGATTAACCGTCTTGTCCACTACTCAATGTCCGTTGTGAGTAGTAGGGCAATTCACAAAGTCAGTGGGTCATGGTCGTCATCAAGGGAATCAGGTAGCCTTGGCAACTCTATCAGCCTCGCCACGGGTCGGGTGTATGTCCGTCCCTGGACGAGCACTTCTGCCGCTCTGACCTTTCCGTCGGCACCAGTGATCACTTTGCTTACGCGGCCGGCCGGCCACATAGCTCGGGGTAGTGACTGGTCTATAATCATGACGACTGTGCCCTCCGTCAAATTGTCTCTTTCTTTTACCCATTTCTGGCGGGTCTGTAGAGACGGTAGATAGTGGAGGAGGAAACTGTTCCAAAACTTGTCAGCCAATACTTGACTGTACCTCCACATTCTTCGGCCGTTCGCTTCCTCAGGTCTGTACACTGTCTGTGGGAGCGCGGGGTCCAGCCGCCCCATCAAGAGAGTGTTGGGGGTGACTGGGTCGACATCTGCTACATCACTTGAGACGTAACCGAGGGGCTTTGAGTTCAATACTCCCTCGATCTCCGTGAGGACTGTCGTGAGGACTTCTTCCGCCACGGTCTGGGCCCCAAGCACGGCGTACAGGGCTGTCTTTATTGAACGTACTTCTCGTTCCCAAGTTCCCCCGAAGTGAGGGGCGTTCGGGGGGTTAAACTGGAAATCAATCTGAGAGGGAGCGAGGTGGGTCTTAAGTTCTGGGCCCATAGCTTGGAAGCTCTGTCTCAGCTCTCTTTCTCCGCCTTTGAAGTTTGTCCCGTGATCAGACAATAATATAGACTGTTTTCCTTTCCTCGCTGTGAATCTCCGGAAGGCCATAAGGAATGAGTCCGTACTCATGGTTGGAAGGAGTTCTATGTGTATCGCTCGGGTGGTCATGCATTTGAATACAATACCCCACCTCTTCTCCGTCCCTCTTCCTTTCTTCACATACAGCGGGCCGAAGCAGTCCATACCGGTGGAGTGAAAGGGCTTGTCGCCGAGTCGGAGGCGACAGGGGGGTAGGTCAGCCATCCTGGGTATACTGGGCTGTGCTCGCCACTTGCGACAGTCTAGACAGGTCCGCTGGAAGCGTCGTACTGCTTCTCTTCCTTGCAGTATCCAATAGCGACGTCTGATCTCAGCGAAGACTCTCTCTGCCCCAGCGTGGTGCACGTCCTCGTCATATTTCTTTATGATGAGCTCTGTGACCTTGTGTCGGCTGTTGAGAACTATCGGGAACTTGACGTCATCCGTTAAGTCCGGGGCCCTTCTCAGACGACCACCCACTCTGATGAGATCATGGGCGTCGCGCTCAGGTGCCAAGTGGAGCAGTCTGCTGTCTGACGGGACTGGCTTTGATCCCTGCAGGCAGTCTAGCTCGTCGGGGAACGAGTCCCTTTGGGCTCGCTGTAGCAGAAGGAGTTCTGCTTCTTCGTAATTAGCTGCATTAATGTCAGTAGTGGAGGGAACCTCAGGGTGGTGCCACAGGAATGTCTTTAACTGCGCACTCTCAAGGGTAGGGCAGTCGTCTATGTTGGGATCTGTGGGGACTGGTGTGTGCGTCAACCCACAGAACATAGATTTCTTCATCTCTGCCTCCTCTTGACTAGCCTCCCGTGGGGTGGGGTTAGGCCACTCTTCTTCCGGGAGCTTGAGGAACTCGGGACCGTCACTATAGAAATTGTGACGTGTGAGGTCATCCAGGGACATTCCCCGTGTGATGACGTCTGCTGGGTTCTGTTTTGTGTCCACGTACCTCCAGCATGCTGATTCTGTTAAATCTTGGATCTCTGTGATTCTGACTCCCACGAAGACCTTGTATCTACACGAATCGGACTGGATCCATGTGAGTACGGTCATGGAGTCTGACCACAGGATTGTTCTTTGCACCGGAATGGTGAGTTCACGTTGGATTAACGTGGCGAGTTGCGCTCCTACTAGGGCTGCGCAGAGCTCTAGACGCGGGATCGATTGTTGCTTGCGGGGGGCTATTCTTGAACGAGCCAGGATGAAGGCGGTATGTATTTCTCCTCCCTCCTCTTGGGCCCGCAAGTAGGCCACCGAACCGTAGGCTACTTCGGAGGCGTCGCTGAAGACGTGCAGGTCCATCTGACACGTCTCCAGCCGCACTGTGGCTGTGAAGTAGCTGCGGCGTATGTTGACACCTGGGAGCGAGCTGAGTTCTGTTTCCCACTCTCTCCATGTGGAAGGAAGGTGGTCGGGTATGGGGTCGTCCCAGCCCTGGTCCTTGTCCCACAGCTCTCGTACAATCATCTTTGCCCTGGTGGTGTAAGGTAGAATACATCCCAACGGGTCATATTGTCTGGCGAGTGTTCTGTATACACTCCGTCTGGTGGTCGGTAGTGAAATCGACCTTCCCTGCTCCTTGGTCAGGGGTGTGTGTCTATAATGGAGCGAGTCTGTTTTGAAGCGCCAGACCAGTCCCAATGTCATTTCTCGGGCTTCACCTGGGATGGTCGCCATCCAGGTCTCGCTGCTTGCTGCCCTGTCCTCTGGGGAGAGGCTGCGCAGTACTTGAGGGTCGCTGCTGGCCCACTGCCGGAGATCAAAGCCGCCTTTGATCAGGGAGGCGCGGAGCTTGAGTAGGAGACGCTTTGCAGACAGTTGTCCACGTAGAAACTCCTCTCTACACTTTGTCGGACCTCCTCGTCAGCTGCTGGGTCCTCTGCGACATGTTTTTGCAGTGCGAACGTAGCACAGCATGGGCTGCATGTGGTTCCGAAAGGAAGGACTTCCCATTGATAGATGGATGGTTGCTCATCCCCGATCCTCTCTCTCCATAAGAACCGCAGCAGGGGCTTGTCCTCTTCCACTAGTCGCACCTGCAGGAACATCCCTTTGATGTCGCCGCTGATGGCCACCTTGTTCTGGCGGAAACGTAGCAACACGCCTAGTAGAGAGGGGCCGAGTGTTGGGCCGGGCAAGAGCTCTTTATTCAGATTTTGTAATCCGATCTGGTAGCTGCAGTTAAACACAATACGATCCTTGCCGTTGTGGTGGACCTTGTGGTGGGGCACGTACCATGATTCGGTCGTCTGATCGGCCTCTTGAATGTCAATTCGCTTTATGTGTCCCGCTGTGATTAGCTTGTCAATCTCAGCGCGGTACACAGTGGCTTGAGCAGGGTCTCTGGCTAGGCGCCGCTCGGTGTTCAGTAGATATCGCTCCGTCGCTTCTTTTGAGGCGTGGAAGGTGGGCATACCCTCTCGCCTCAAGAGTGGAGTTGCGTATCTCATCACTCCATTGACTTTGACTCTCTTTGTCCCCTGCTCGAGGAGGGCTATGGCATAAATGTCTTCCTTGGAACGAATGTGTTTCTTTTCGTTCTTAAAGGGCATTGTCTCTAGTGTCCATAGCCTCTCGACGTGCTGTAAGAGGGTGATGTCTTCTTCTGTCACTCTGGAGTGGAGGCAGCGAGTGGCTGCTGGTCGGTTGGGAGACCTGGAGAGGGGGCCTTGTAGTGTCCATCCTAGGCGGGTCTCGACTGCTGCTGGACAGCCTCTGGGCCCAATGTGGACCCGGTCCGTCGGGACGACGAGGTGTGCGTGGTCGGATCCTATGAGCAGGGTCGGGGTGGCGCCATCTATGAGCGGTATAGGTAGTTGACGCAGGTGCACGTATTTTTCCATCAGCTTGGAGATGGGGTAGGTGTACCGCGACAGGCCTATGTCTTGGCTGGTGAAAGCGTTAGTGATCCTATACCGTCTCTCTGGCTGCCCGCTTGCTGCGATAGTGAAGGAGACGTTCTCACCCTTTATTGTCTTCAGGTCTCTTCTTATAGTACGAATCGTCATCGTTTCTTCGCTCCCCCGCAGACCCAGCTGGGCTGCAGCGGATGCGAGGAGGAGAGTCTTTTCTGACCCGTCGTCAAGGACGGCGTAAGTGTCCATGACCTTGTCCTCGTAGCTTAATGTCACTCGGACCACCTTCAAGAGCACTCGGGAGCTCCCGCTGCTGGCGGGGTCAATATACATGACGCTTACTCTGGTGCTGCTTGGGGGTGCGGGTTTCTTCCTGTTGCTGTCATGCAAGACGTCCAAGTGGGCTCCGTCACACCGGCTGCACCTCTTCTTCAAGCGGCACTCGGCTGCCATATGGCTGCGCGCACAGCGGTAACAGCGGCGGTTGGACTTTATCCATTGACTCACCTCGTCGGCGGTCATCTTCTTGAAAGTGTCACATTGTGACAGCCAATGTTCTTTCTCGCAGTACTGGCATACAATCTTCCACTTCTCTTTCGTCGAGGGGGTGCTGTGGTTCTTGTTCCGCGGTACTGATTCGGCTTGGTGCATGACGGTCACCAGCCTGCGGTTATCGTTGGATCTCCGAGGTCCATCTCTGGGGCTTGGTCCACTCCGCACGAACGTATCCAGTCGTAGGCTGCTGACTTCTCTCGCGAGGAAGTCGGCCAGGTCTAGGAGGGATGGCTCGGGACCGTTGGGATCACGGTGGTCTCTTTGCCGCCTGAAGCGCTCTTGTCGGGCGGGAGGAAGCTTCTCTAATATCCTTTCTACATTAGAGTTAGCGTACAGTTCGTGTCTACCCTTTTCCTTTTGTGCCCCCAGCATCCCTACCAGGGATTGTACCTTGATAGAGAGGTCATCCAATGAGCGATTGTCTGTGGCTGGGGGGAGACGGTCAATATTCCTTATCTCTTGTATCACGTAGTCCCATATGCGTCCATAACGTTGGTCGAGGGCTACTAGAGCCGCGGTGTATGGGGTACTTGAGTTGGAATATGCCAGCGCTATATTATGCGCTCTGGGCACCTTCAGGTGCTTGAGGAGGATAGCATATTTGTACGTCTCATCGGGGACGTCGGACATCATAGTCTCTAAGCACATCCGTAGTTCCGTGTACTGTGCTCTGTCCTCGTGTGTAAAATCCGGGAACGTCGGTGTGCCAAGGTACGATGCCATGGATGGCTGGCACATCGGTGAGCGTTGGGGGAGAGGCCTCCTGGGCGAGTCTCCCCGTACGTGTCGTCGTGGGCTGGTACTTGGTGGGTACCAAAGCCCGGGTACCCAGGTGCTGTTCCTCGGGGCTGGCGGTGCGTCAAACTCACCCTTGAGTTGAGTCGGGGGTCTGTAACGCAGGGCCTCAGGGGTAAAGTCTGGGCTGTACTGGACTTCCTGGTCCTGTGGAGTACGATGCTGCTGGTGGGCTTGACTTTCCTCCTCTTCCTCTTCCTCTTCCTCTGCTAGGTCTTCTATATCTTGCAGACGTCTATTCAGTCTCTCGGCGGCATAGGCCGGTTCTTCCCGGTTGCTGGGTCTCGCATGGACCGGTCGGGGAGGGGGTTCGGAGACGTGGATAAGCTCTTTCTGTTGGCCGGGCTCCGGGTCGCTTGGTCGGGTAGGGGAGGTGCCCTAGACCCTTGTCTTGACGATGCCCTGGAGCTCCGTGCGGAGAGAGGGGGTGTCGCCCTGGCAATCAATTGCTCCATTATCTGCGCTTGTAGTCGGTCGCGCTCTGCTTCGCGCTTGATGTGAGCGAGGTCGCGCTCTGCTTCGCGCTGGGCTTGGGCTGCGTCGCGCTGTGCATTGGCGGCGTCGCGCTGTGCATCGGCGGCGGCGCGCTGGGCATCGGCGCGGTCTCTTTCAATATTCTCTTCCGTCTGGAGGCGTCTGGTCTCCAGGCGTATGCGGTCGTCTTCACTCCTTTGCTGCGCCTGGAAGCGCTCTCGCTGGGTCGCAGAGTGTTCGCGTTCACTAAGGGCTTGCGCTTGGAGTTGCGCGTGAAGGCGCTCTCTTTGGTCTGCAGATTGTTCGCGCTCACTCAGTTGTTGAGCCTGCAGGCATTCTCTTTCCATGATAGAGTGTTCGCGCTCACTTAGCTGTTGCGCCCGGAGGCGCTCTTGTTCCATGGAAGAATGTTCGCGCTCGCTAAGCGTCTGTGCTTGGAGTCGATCGCGTTCGGTGGAGGCTGCCAGGGTGGCGATGAATGCCTGCGCCAGCATCTTGTCCGCCTCGCTGGGGGAAGACACTGATGGAGGTGATCGGCTTCTGACAGTGCTCGTTGGAGATCCGTTCTCCTGGCGCGCTCCGAGGAGGTCTATCTCCTGGGCGCGCTTCTCTTCTGGTAGTGAGTCGGGTTCCGTCCCTGGAGCGCTTTCTTTATCCTGGAGCTCTCCGGGGACCGTCCCGTTGACGTTGTCGGGGGGTATAGTCATGTCATGTCCCTCCTGGTCCCCCCGTGAGCTTGGTCAGTTACGTTAGAACCCACTAGGGTCTCTACTGGCAAGGTCGCCTGGTCGGTAGGGTTTGACATGCTTTTACTATCCGCTTTTCCCGCATTTAACGTCTGTATAAAGCTAGGTATTAGACTGGCAGCGTAGTCCTCTAGGTAAGGAGGTGGCTGACGTCTGCGCTGCTGCCGTTCTAGCTTAGGAGAGCCGTTTGTGGAGTGTTCACCACTGGCCATGGTTAATATCAATATTATATTTAGATATTACACTGATATTCCTCCGGCTCGAAGGACCAATTGTAACTGAGGGGTACAATTCCCTGACTGTATTGAGAGTATGGTATCATTAAACCACTACTTAGTTATGTACTTTAATTACTGGCCATACAGTACACGGTATATATGGTGAACACCCACACAATAATACGGCTTAACAAAGAAAGTCATATTTAGAAGTATTTATTAGCAGAGCAGCAATAGTAGGTTACAATATTGAGAATTATGAATTGCGCTTATATGGCGAAGAACACTTAA
This sequence comes from Notolepis coatsorum, assembly GCF_963971535.1. NCBI lineage: Eukaryota > Metazoa > Chordata > Actinopteri > Aulopiformes > Paralepididae > Notolepis > Notolepis coatsorum. The sequence continues at coordinate 117,693,622 of NC_140165.1, forward strand.
GTAGGTCAAGAGCGTAAGTCCATGAGCATATTACGATGGGTATAATTTATACCACCTGTAGCATAAGAATTATATAAGGCACACTCGTAGTCAGCTGGAGATACTAAGGGGGGTCCCTCCGGTTGTAAGCCAGCAGGGGAGAGGAATTGTCGGGAGCAAAAGTCTGGATCAACGAGGAATAAAGAGACTCCAGATACAGGAGACGGTGCAATAATCCTTTGGTCCGTAGACAAAGCAACAGCTATACTCCGGTATGCATGGCAGCATGGATGAAAGCTAGCCAGCCTCTGTGAGTCCTAGAGGCGGGCTCGACGGTGCTCCTCACAGGGTAGATCCCACACAGCAGTGGGGTAGACGGTTCTCTGCTCCAGCAGCCACAGTACCAAAGCAATATAATCCAGCCGGAAAAGGCTCTGCATTCGTCGGTGTAGGTTCTCCGGTGTACATATCCAACGGTTCTCGTCTAGGACTCCTCGGATGGCGACACGAGGTTAGGCCGCCCAGCCTGGATAAGTGCACTAGCTCGGTACGACGAACCGGTGGTAATGCTGGTCACTGTAGAACAGTAGCCGCACGATACACTATACATAATAGACTATTACTTTACAATAGAATAAGTCGAACTCGACGATACAGCGTTAAACTCTGACACTTTAGCTATCAATTCGCACGCGGTTCTCAAGGCTCTATTTAGGGGCAAAGGGGGCCCACTTCACAGCACGTTGTATCGTGGTGAAGGCTTCAACGTTTTGGTCTAAGTTACTAAGTGCTGCTGTATCCACCTGCACCGTATTTATACGTAAGGTGAATAATCTAGTGCCAACCTCAGTTCTGTCTCGTATTACTGCGCAAACCTGGGCATGTTGAGACATGTCTTAGCGGTGGCTTTGAACTCGACATTGGGGGTATGGCAGTTGGCGCCTAGGGGTCGCTGTCCAATAGGAGAACGAATATTATGGTCTGGCCTGTACCTAGGTAAAGGGATATTCCGTGTATATGTACAAAGAATATACAAGGGATATCAGACGATATACAAATATTATACAATATATCTCAAGTAATAAATATATATATTCGGTTTAATCTGACCCTTTGTAACAGTTACCGTTGATGTACATATTTAGATATAATATGTTTGTGTGTTAATGTTGTTGTGGTTCCTCGGTTGGTACGTCTTACTATGTTGTGTTTCCTTATTTGGTATGTCTTGCTATGTTTTAATTGTATTATGTTTTAATTGCAATGTATATGTTGTAATGTTTTAATGTTGTCTCGGACCCCAGGAAGACTAGTTGACGTCTCGGCGTCAGCTAATGGGGATCCTTTGCTAATAAACAAATAAACAAATAAACACCAGTGTTAAAAAAAAAAAATAATCCATCCAGACAAACACATAAACGCATATGAATTCCTCCAACAAGCATGCGGGCCAGTAGGTGGCGATAAGCGATACGCATCCCAAATACCATGGTGGTACGAGCGGTCAGGATGACAGAGAAATTATAGGAATTGTCCATTGGTTCACCCAGCCCACGTGACCATTCCTAGCATTTCCATTGGCTATATTGACATACTTTCGTGACTGATGCACCGAGTGAATCCACAGTCACTTGCTCCTCAATAGGAAACCAACCTAGATTTACCATGAAGGACTGGGTAAAGAAGACACACAGAGCTTGAAGCTATGGGTAAAGAAGACACACAGAGCTTGAAGCTATGGGTAAAGAAGACACACAGAGCTTGAAGCTGGGTAAAGAAGACACACAGAGCTTGAAGCTGGGTAAAGAAGACACACAGAGCTTGAAGCTGGGTAAAGAAGACACACAGAGCTTGAAGCTATGGGTAAAGAAGACACACAGAGCTTGAAGCTATGGGTAAAGAAGACACACAGAGCTTGAAGCTGGGTGTGGATCACAGTTCAGAACCAGTAGAGCTGAGCATGAAGGACCATTGGCGTATTTAGACCACTATCAGCTGTGCCCCAGTGATCAATAATAATAATAATACATTTTATTTTTTTACTTCGCTTTGAAATATTATAGTGAAATATTTTGCACTGTTGTCGCATTTATCTTGTTGAAATCCTCCAACAGGCTCTTTTTTGTAAGTTGACTGGTTTGCACACCCCTATGACAGCTAATACATGGTACATCCCATGGTGCTCAGCTGTCAGCCTCGCGCAGTTCACAGGTAAAATCACACAGTGCTGCGGTTGCATTCTGTCATGATGGCAACCCCGCCAGCTAAGAAAGTTAAAGCAAAGGAAATTCGGGCATTCCAGCCCTGGTGGACAGACTACTAGGGGTTTGTGTGTCAGAAGGACCGTGCTGTGTGTACTTATGTTGAAGGCTTGCCAAACAAAGAGACAATCAAATCAAGGATAAAAGATATCCCCATGTCAGCTGGAAGTGTAGAGTGACGCATCAACGAAATGTCCGAAAATATCAGAGAACAGCAAACAGCTGGATTAAAAGATGCTCCGGTGTGCAGCTTAAAGGGACAAACCAACACAGCCCCCAGATAACGGAGCTCAGTAAAGCAAAACAGTGCCAGGGATCTCAGGTAGGCAGCTGTTTATTTTCCTACACATGGCGCTGCAGCATGTTAACTTGAACGTCTTTCTCTCTCTCTCTCTCTCTCTCTCTCTCTCTCTCTCTCTCTCTCTCTCTCTCTCTCTCTCCTCTCTCCTCTCTCTCTCTCCTCTCTCTCTCTCTCTCCTCTCTCTCTCTCTCTGGCCTTGCTCCGGTGGAGGGATTGGAGGAGGGTGTGCCATCATGTTAACGTTAGCCTCAGTTAAACCTTGTGACGACTGAGCTGTGTTCTGGTCATGTGACACTACACATATTTTATTGAGACCCTTTATTATTTCAATTTACTTGGAAATACATTTGTAACTGAGGAGTACAATTCCCTGACTGTATTGAGAGTATGATATATTAAACCACTACTTAGTTATGTACTTTAATTACTGGCCATACAGTACATGAATATATATGGTGAACACCCACACAAGAATACGGCAATGACACATAAAGTTCTATTTGGAGGGTATTTATTATTATCAGAGCAAGCAACGTTAGGTTACAGATTGAGAATTATACTCGCGCTTGTAAGGCGAAGAACACACGTAAAGTAGGTCAAGAGCGTAAGTCAATGAGAATAGTAAGATGGGTCTAAACTGACACCACCTGTAGCATAGCAATTACATAAGGCACACTAGTACCAGCTGGAGACACTGGGGGGTTCCCTCCGGGTGTAAGGCCGGCAGGGTAGAGGAATGTTCGGGTGCAAAGTCTGGGTCAACGAGGAATAACGAGGTTCCAGATACAGGAACCAGTGCAGTACTCCCTTGATCGGTAGACAAAGCAACAGCTATAATCCAGTATGCTCGACAGCATGGATGAAAGCTAGCCAGCCTCTTCCTAGAGGCGGGCTCGAGGGATGCTCCTCACGGGGGGTAGATCCCACACGATAGTGGGGTAGACGGTTCTCTGCTCCAGCAGTCACGGTACCAAAGCAATATAATCCAACCAGAAAAGGTTCTGCAGTCGCCGGTGTAGGTTCTCCGGTGTACATATCCAACGGTTCTCGTCTAGGACTCCTCGGGTGGGGGCACGAGTTTAGGCCGCCCAGCCTGGATAAGTGCACTAGCTATATACACGATGAACCGGTGGTAATGCTGGTCACTGAAGAACGGTAGCCGCACGATACACTATAAATGATAGACTATTACTTCACATTAGAATAAGTCGAACTCAACGGTACTGCGTTAAACTCTGACACTTTAGCAATATATTCGCACACGGTTCTCAAGGCTCTATTCAGAGGCAAAGTTGCCCACTTCACTACATGTTGTCTCGTGGTGAAGGCATCAACGTTTTAGTGCTAAGTGCTGCTGTATCCACCTGCGCCGTATTTATACGTAAGGTGAATTATCTAGTGCCAACCTCAGTTCTGTCTCGTATTACTGCGCAAACCTGGACATGTTGAGACATGCCTTGGTGTTGCCTTTGAACTTGCCATTGGGGGTATGGTCGTTGGCGCCTAGGGGTCGCTGTTCAATAGGAGAGCGAATATTATGGTCTGGTTTGTACCCAGGTAAAGGGATATTCCGTGTATATATACAAAGAATATACAAGGGATATCAAACAATATACAAATATTATACAAGGGATCTCAAGCAATAAATATATATAGGGAGTTAACGGCGATCGTCCTGATCGGAGTGTATATTCCACCGCAAGCCAGCAACAAGGTTGCGCTCTCCAGACTCCACGACGAGGTAAATAGAATACAAGTGGCGAATGTTAACGCCGCCATTTTAGTGCTGGGAGATTTCAATAGCGCCAATCTGAGAAAGGTATTGCCTGACTTCTATCAGCATGTGACTTGCAACACCAGAGGCGGTAACATCCTAGATCACTGTTACACGCAATTTAAAGGTGGCTACAAGGCTCATTCTGATAGTGGCTTTGGTAAATCAGATCACGCGTCCATCTTTCTTTCACCAAAGTACAAACAGAGAATTAAAAGTACTCCCGTAGTCTCGCGAGAGGTGCAGAAATGGGATTTGACGTCAGAGGAGACGATCCGGTCAGTGTTTCACTACACAGACTGGAATGTGTTCCGCGACACAGATAACATTAATGTCTACACGGAGACAGTGCTGGACTATGTTTGTACTAGGGTGAAAGAAACAATCCCCACTACCAAAATGAAAGTTTACCCAAATCAAAAACCCTGGGTAGACAAATCCGTCCGTGAAGCTCTGAGAGAGCGCACCAAAGCATACAACGACGGCCTAGTGGCAGGCAACATGAATGACCACAAGGTGGCGCGATACAACGTAAGGAGGACAGTGTCAGAGGCCAAACGGCGCTACAGGGATAAAATTGAACTCCAGTTTGAACAAGCTGACTCTAGAGCTATGTGGCAGGGGCTCAAAACGATGACAGACTACAAAGGCGCCTCCCTCAAACTGAACAGTGACATCTCCTTAGCAAATGACCTCAATACCTTCTATGCGAGGTTTGATGCTGGTAATAACAACACCAGCTCACAAGCCTCGGCAATGGGGGGGGGGGGTCGGCTGCTGATGGAGGCGCAGTGTTCAGGGTAACAGAGCATGAGGTGAGGCGGACCTTTAAAAAAGTGAATATCAGGAAGGCAGCAGGTCCGGACGGCATCCCCGGCCGCGTCCTAAAAGTCTGTGCCGACCAACTGGCCCCAGTATTCACTGACATATTTAACCTGTCCTTAGAACAGGCTGTCATCCCCACCTGCCTGAAGAAGTCCACTATTATCCCTGTACCCAAAAAATCCAAGCCTGCTTGCCTCAACGACTACCGCCCTGTAGCTCTCACCTCCATAGCCATGAAGTGCTTTGAGAAGCTAGTAAAGGGCTACATCTGCTCCTCCCTCCCCATCAACATGGACCCCCTGCAATTTGCATACCGCCCCAACAGGTCCACGGAGGACGCCATATCCCATGTGCTGCACACAGCAGCATCACACCTGGACAAGAGGCAGGGGAACTATGTGAGAATGCTATTCATTGACTACAGCTCGGCATTCAATACCATAGTCCCCTCCATACTCATAGCCAAGCTCAGGGACCTGGGCTTGGGCTATGACCTCTGCCAGTGGGTCTTGGACTTCCTGACTGGCAGACCCCAGGTGGTGAGAGCAGGCAACTGCACCTCCTCATCCATCACCCTCAACATAGGGGCCCCCCAGGGCTGTGTTCTGAGTCCCCTCCTCTACTCCCTGTACACACACGACTGTGTGGCTCAGCGGAGTAGCAATACAATCATCAAATTTGCTGACGACACAGTGGTGGTGGGCCTGATCTCTGCCAACGACGAGAGGGCCTACCTGGAAGAGGTCAAGGTCCTGGCGGGATGGTGCCAGGAAAACAGCCTCTCCCTGAACGTCAGCAAAACAAAGGAGATGATTGTGGACTTCAGGAGGTCGGGGGTCAAGGACTACAGCCCCCTCAGCATCGACGGGGCACCGGTTGAGAGAGTCAACAGCTTTAAGTACCTCGGAGCCTACATATCCGAGGACTTGACATGGACCACACACATTGACAGTGTTGTGAAGAAGGCACGACAACGCCTCTACTTCCTCAGGCGCCTAAGGAAGTTCCAAGTCAGCCAGAAGATCCTTAAGAACTTCTACTCATGTACAATAGAGAGCATCTTGACCGGCAACATCACCTCCTGGTTTGGGAATAGCACTGCACAAGACCGAAGCAGACTACAAAGAGTGACACGTTCAGCCGAACGCACAATTGGAGGGGGGCTCCCCACCCTCCAGAACATTTACTACAAGCGTTGCAAGGGCAAGGCTAAGAGAATCATTAAAGACTCCAGTCACCCGAACAACTGCCTCTTTGAACTGCTGCGGTCAGGCAAGCGATACCGGAGTCTCAAGGCGAGCACAGAAAGACTCAGAAGAAGCTTCTATCCCCAGGCCATCAGGCTGCTAAACGAACAATGAATGAACACTACACAACAACAACCACCAAACGCACATAGCACACACATCCACACGCACACACTCACTTTAAACAAACACACTGTAGCACCCACTCCACACACTTTATAGCACACACCCACTTTAAACAAACACACTGTAGCACCCACTCCCCACACTTTATATTTATGGATGAAGGATTGCACTACAACTCGTACACCTTACTGTAAATTGTACCTAAAATTGTACCTCATCCCATTTCTGCTTTGCACTAGATAGTACTGTACATTAGTACACTGCATAGTATTGTGTATTGTATATTATATGGTAACTCAGAACATTGTACATATGTCTATACCGAACACTGTGACCTCATTTTTCTTCTTCTAAATTCATGCTATATTATGTTATTATGTTATTTGATACTATCTTGTCTAGCACAGTCTCTGGAGCGTAACAGTAAGAAGCATTTTGTATGAAAGTATTCTGTACTTCTGTATGACAACTATTAAAGAACTTGATATATTCGGTTTAATCTGACCCTTTGTAACAGCCGCCTCCTAATTAGTCCGCACCTAATTAGATAAAGCAAAGACAGATTAATCGTCTTGTCAACTACTCAATGTCTGTTGTGGGGAGTAGGGCAATTCACAAAGTCAGTGGGTCATGATCGTCATCAAGGGAGTCAGGGAGCCTTGGCAACTCTATCAGCCTCGCCACGGGTCGGGTGTAGCGGTGAGGCAGGTCGGCCCTCCTGGGTATACTGGGCTGTGCTCGCCACTGGTGGTCTGGTCGAGTCCGCTGGAAGCGTCGTACTGCTTCTCTTCCATTCAGTATCCAATAGCGACGTCGGATCTCAGCGAAGACTCTCTCTGCCCCAGCGTGGTGCACATCCTCGTCGTATTTCTTTATGATGAGCTCGGTGACCTTGTGTCGGCTGTTGAGGACTATAGGGAACTTGACGTCATCCGTTAAGTCCGGGGCTCGTCTCAGACGACCACCCACTCTGATTCTCTCTGAGTACCCGTCTCCTGGCACTGACTAAGGTGATGGATGCCTCGGGGTCTTGGCCAAGCTTGTAGTGACTGCTCTACATGCACCTCCGAGGCCTTGGATCAGTTATTCACCGCCGTCTGTCTGTGGTCCTGTCAACTGATTAACAGACTGTTAACAGATTAACAGTCAACGCGGTTTCATTGCTGGGTTAAGTACTTCTATTCTATTCACATAATACGCTTACTTCATATATCTACTCCATTCACATATATGCCTACCACTTGTATCTATTGCTATGTCCGCCTACTACAATCTCATGAGCTGTCTAACGCCTGTCCCGTCTCCCTGTCTTCCTATGACTTGCTGTCCTGGAGTGTTGACCGGAGTGTTGGACGTCCCGTGACGAAGGCCGGGAGATTGCGACCCCCTCTGCGTGCCCCCCTGTCTCCGGAGGTCTCGTAGTGGTGACCGGAGTGCCGGATGTCCCGCGATGATGTCAGGGAGTTCGCGACCCTCTCTGCGCCACCCCCTATCTCCCTGTCTCCGGCTGTCCCTGAGCAACGACCGGAGTGTTGAATGTCCCGTGACTAAGACGGGGAGGACGTGACCCTCTTTGCGCCGCCCCTGTGCCTCAAATAGATCCGCTATCAACTCTATCTTTAATCTTTCAAAATGTTCAGTTGCTATCGCTATTAGCTCTATCTTTAATTTTTCAAAATTTACAGTTGCTATTGCATGCACTCATCTGTGTTTCACCACACACATGAGTGCATGCTTACCAACTGTCCGTCTGCAACACTACTATCACCAACATCTAAGAAGGGAGATCCCCCCTTGAATGGCCCTTCTAAGGTTTCTCTCCTCCACACTGCCTGTGGAGCTTTTTTCCCTATTGTTAGGTTTTAGTGAGTTTTTCCTTACCTTCGCGTGGGGTATGTCTGGGAGTGCTTGCATTCTTTCATTTATTTGCATTCATCTAAAAAATGTTTGGACCTTATTGTTCTGTTCTTGACTTATTGTTATGTTGTCTTCTTGACTTGTTTAAAGAAGACCTGTACGGCCCATGGGGACATTAACGTGTGTTGTCGGGCCCTATAAATAAATTTGATTTGATTTGATTTGATGAGGTCATGGGCGTCGCGCTCAGGAGCCAGGTGGAGCAGTCTGCTGTCTGACGGGACTGGCTTTGATCCCTACAGACAGTCTAGCTCCTCGGGGAACGAGTCTCTTTGGGCTCGCTGTAGCAGAAGGAGTTCTGCTTCTTCGTAGTTAGCGGCGTTAATGTCAGTAGTGGAGGGAACCTCAGGGTGGTGCCACAGGAATGTCTCCAACTGCGCACTCTCAAGGGTGGGGCAGTCGTCTATGTTAGGGTCGGTGGGGACTGGTGTGTGCGTCAACCCACAGAACATAGATTTCTTCATCTCTGCCTCCTCTTGACTAGCCTCCCGTGGGGTGGGGTTAGGCCACTCTTCTTCCGGGAGCTTGAGGAACTCGGGACCGTCACTGTAGATATTGTGACGTGTGAGGTCATCTAGGGACATCCCCCGTGTGATGACATCTGCTGGGTTCTGTTTCGTGTCCACGTACCTCCAGCATGCTGATTCTGTTAAATCTTGGATCTCTGTGATTCTGACTCCCACGAAGACCTTGTATCTACACGAATTGGACTGGATCCATGTGAGTACGGTCATGGAGTCTGACCACAGGATTGTTCTTTGCACCGGGATGGTGAGTTCACGTTGGATTAACGTGGCGAGTTGCGCGCCTACCAGGGCTGCGCAGAGCTCTAGACGCGGGATCGATTGTTGCTTGCGGGGGGCTATCCTTGAGCGAGCCAGGATGAAGGCTGTGTGTATTTCTCCTCCCTCCTCTCGGGCCCGCAAGTAGGCCACCGAGCCGTAGGCTACTTCTGAGGCGTCGCTGAAGACGTGCAGGTCCATCTGGCACGTCTCCAGCCGCACTGTGGGTGGGAAGTAGCTGCGGCGTATGTTCACATTTGGGAGCGAGTTGAGTTATTTTTCCCACTCTCTCCAGGTGGAAGCGAGGTGGTCGGGTATGGGGTCGTCCCAGCCCTGTTCCTTGTCCCACAGCTCTCGTACAATCATTTTTGCCCTGGTGGTGTAAGGTAGGATACATCCCAACGGGTCATATTGTCTGGCGAGTGTTCTGTATACACTCCATCTGGTGGTCGGTAGAGAAGTCGACCTTCCCTGCTCCGTGGTCAGGGGTGTGTATCTGTAATGGAGCGAGTCTGTTTTGAAGCGCCAGACTAGTCCTAATGTCATTTCTTGGGCTTCACCTGGGATGGTCGCCATCCAGGTCTCGCTGCTTGCTGCCTTGTTCTCTGGGGAGAGGCTGCGCAGTACTTGAGGGTCGCTGCTGGCCCACTGCCGGAGATCAAAGCCGCCTTTGATCAGGGAGGCGCGGAGCTTGAGTAGGAAGGCTTCGGCTTCTTCTGGCGTCGAGACGCTTTGCAGACAGTTGTCCACGTAGAAACTCCTCTCTACACTTTGTCTGACCTCCTCGTCAGCTGCTGGGTCCTCTGCGACATGTTTTTGCAGTGCGAACGTAGCACAGCATGGGCTGCATGTGGTTCCGAAAGGGAGGACCTCCCATTGGTAGATGGATGGTTGCTCATCCCCGATCCTCTCTCTCCATAAGAACCGCAGCAGGGGCTTGTCCTCTTCCACTAGTCGCACCTGCAGGAACATCCCTTTGATGTCGCCGCTGATGGCCACCTTGTCTTGGCGGAAACGTAGCAACACGCCTAGTAGAGGGGGGCCGAGTGTTGGGCCGGGCAAGAGTTCTTTATTCAGATTCTGTAGTCCGATCTGGTAGCTGCAGTTGAAGACAATACGATCCTTGCCGTTGTGGTGGACCTTGTGGTGGGGCACGTACCATGATTCGGTCATCTGGTCGGCCTCTTGAATGTCAATTTTCTTTATGTGTCCCGCTGTGATTAGCTTGTCAATCTCAGCACGGTACACAGTGGCTTGAGTGGGGTCTTTGGCTAGACACCGCTCGGTGTTCAGTAGATTTCTTCTTTTGAGGCGCGGAGAGTGGGCATACCCTCTCGCCTCAAGAGTGGAGTTGCGTATCTCATCACTCCATTGACCTCGACTCTCTTTGTCCTCTGCTCGAGGAGGGTTATGGCATAAGTGTCTTCCTTTGATCGAACGAGTTTCCTTTCATTCTTAAAGGGCATTGCGTCTAATGTCCATAGCCTCTCGACGTGCTGTAAGAGGGTGGTGTCTTCTTCTTTTATTCTTGAGTGGAGGCAGCGAGTGGCTGCTGGTCGGTTGGGAGACCTGGAGAGGGGGCCTTGTAGTGTCCATCCTAGGCGGGTCTCGACTGCTGCTGGACAGCCTCTGGGCCCGATGTAGACCCGGTCCGTTGGGACGATGAGGTGTGCGTGGTCGGATCCTATGAGCAGGGTCGGGGTGGCGCCGTCGATGAGCGGTATAGGTAGTTGACGTAGGTGCACGTATTTTTCCATCAGCTTGGGGATGGGGTAGGTGTACTGTGACAGGCCTATGTCTTGGCTGGTGAAGGCGTTAGTAATCCTATACTGCTTCTCGGGCTGCCCGACTGCTGCGATTGTGAAGGAGACATTTTCACCCTTTATGGTCTTCAGGTCTCTTCTTATAGTACGGATTGTCATTGTTTCTTCGCTCCCCCGCAGACCCAGCCGGGCTGCGGCGTATGCGAGGAGGAGAGTCTTTTCTGACCCATCGTCCAGGACGGCGTAAGTGTCCATGATCTTGTCCTCGTAGCTTAATATCACTCGGACCACTTTCAAGAGCACTCGGGAGCTCCCGCTGCTGGCGGGGTCGATATACATGACGTTCACTCTCGAGCTACTTGGGGGTGCGAGTTTCTTCTTGTTGCTGTCATGCAAGACATCCAAGTGGGCGCCGTCACACTTGCTGCATTTCTTCTTTAAACGGCACTCGGCTGCCATATGGCTGCGCGCGCAGCGGAAGCAGCGGCGGTTGGCTTTGATCCACTGACTCACCTCGTCAGCGGTCATCTTCTTGAAAGTGTCACATTGAGACAGCCAATGTTCTTTCTCACAGTACTGGCATACAATCTTCCACTTCTCTTTCGTCGAGGGGGTGTTGTGGTTCTTGTGCTGCGGTACTGATTCGGCTTGGTGCATAACGGTCACCGACCGGCGGTTATCATTAGATCTCCGAGGTCCATCTCTTGGGCTTGGTCCACTCCACACGAACGTATCCAGTCGTAGGTTGCTGACTTCTCTCGCGAGGAAGTCGGCCAGGTCTAGGAGGGATGGCTCGGGACCGTCGGGATCACGGTGGTCTCTCTGCCGCCGAAAGCGCTCTTGGCGGGCTGGAGGGAGCTTCTCTAGTATTCGTTCTACATTAGAGTTAGCATATAGTTCATGTCTCCCTTTTTCCTTTTGGGACCCCAGCATCCCTACCAGGGATTGTACCTTGATAGAGAGGTCATCCAATGCTCTATTGTCTTTGGCTGGGGGAAGACGGTCAATATTTCTTATTTCTTGTATCACGTAGTCCCATATGCATCCATAACGCTGGTCGAGGGCCACTAGAGCCGCGGAGTATGGGGTGCTTGAGTTGGAATATGCCAGCGCTATATATTGCGCTCTGGGCACCTTGAGATGCTTGAGGAGGATGGCATATTTGTACGACTCATCAGGGACGTCGGACATCATAGTCTCTAAGCACATCCGTAATTCCGTGTACTGTGCTCTGTCCTCGTGCGTAAAGTCTAGGAACGTCGGTGTGCCAAGGTACGATGCCATGGATGGCTGGCACATCGGTGAGCGTTGGGGAAGAGGCCTCCTGGGCGAGTCTCCCCGTACGTGTTGTCGTGGGCTGGTACTTGGTGGGTACCAGAGGCCGGGTACCCAGGTGCTGTTCCTCGGTGCTGACTGTGCATCAAACTCACCCGTGAGTTGAGTCGGGGGTTTGTAGCGCAGTGACTCGGGGGTGAAGTCTGGGCTGTACTGGGCCTCCTGGTCCTGAGTACGTTGCTGCTGGTGGGCTTGACCTTCCTCCTCTTCCTCTTCCTCTTCTAGGTCTTCTAGGTCTTGAAGTCTTCTATTCAGTCTCTCGGCCGCGTAGGCCGGTTCTTCCCGGTTGCTGGGTCTCGTATGGACCGGTCGGGGAGGGGGTTCGGAGACGTAGATAGGATCCTTCTGTTGGCCGGGTTCCGGGTCACTTGGTCGGGTAGGGGAAGGTGCACTAGACCCTTGTCGTGATGATGTCCTGGAGCTCCGTGCGGAGAGAGGGGGTGTCGCCCTGGCAATCAATTGTTCTATTATCTGCGCCTGCAGCCGGTCGCGCTCTGCTTCGCGCTGGGCGTGGGCTGCGTCGCGCTCTGCTTCGCGCTGGGCATGGGCTGCGTCGCGCTGTGCATTGGCGGCGGCGCGCTGTGCATCGGCGCGGTCTCTTTCAATGTTCTCTTCCGTCTGGAGGCGTCTGGTCTCCAGTCGTATGCGGTCGTCTTCACTCCTTTGTTGCGCCTGGAAGCGCTCTCGCTGGGTTGCAGAGTGTTCGCGTTCACTAAGGGCTTGCGCTTGGAGTTGCGCGTGAAGGCGCTCTCGTTGGTCTGCAGATTGTTCGCGCTCGCTCGTCTGTTGAGCCTGAAGGCGTTCTCTTTCCATGGTAGAGTGTTCGCGCTCACTTAGTTGTTGCGCACGGAGGCGCTCTTGTTCCATGGAAGAATGTTCGCGCTCACTAAGCGTCTGTGCTTGGAGTCGATCGCGTTCAGTGGAGGCTGCCAGGGTGGCGATGAATGCCTGCGCCAGCATCTGGTCCGCTTCGCTGGGGGATGACACTGACGGAGGTGATCGGCTTCTGACAGTGCTCGTTGGAGATCTGTTCTCTTGGCGCGCCCCGAGGTCCATCTCCTGGGCGCGCTTCTCTTCTGGTCGTGTGTCGGGTTCTGTCCCTGGAGCGCTTTCTTTATCCTGGAGCTCTCCGGGGATTATACCGTTGACGTTGTCTGGGGGTATAGTCATGTCATGTCCCCCCTGGTCCCCCCCGGTGAGCTTGGTCAGTTTCGTTAGAACCCACTAGGGTCTCTACTGGCAGGGTCGCCTGGTCGGTAGGATTTGACATGCTTTGACTATCCGCTTTATCCGCATTTAACGTCTGTTTAAAGCTAGGTATTAGACTGACAGCGTATTCCTCTAGATAGGGAGGTGGCTGACGTCTGCGCTGCGGGCGTTCTAGCTTGGGAGAGCCGCTTGGGGAGTGTTCACCGCTGGCCATGGTTAATATCAATATTATATTAGATATTACACTGATACCCTCCGGCTCGAAGGACCAATTGTAACTGAGGGGTACAATTCCCTGACTGTATCGAGAGTATGATATATTAAACCACTACTTAGTTATGTACTTTAATTACTGGCCATACAGTACATGAATATATATGGTGAACACCCACACAAGAATACGGCAATGACACATAAAGTTCTATTTTTGGAGGGTATTTATTATTATCAGAGCAAGCAACGTTAGGTTACAGATTGAGAATTATACTCGCGCTTGTAAGGCGAAGAACACACGTAAAGTAGGTCAAGAGCGTAAGTCAATGAGAATAGTAAGATGGGTCTAAACTGACACCACCTGTAGCATAGCAATTACATAAGGCACACTAGTACCAGCTGGAGACACTGGGGGGTTCCCTCCGGGTGTAAGGCCGGCAGGGTAGAGGAATGTTCGGGTGCAAAGTCTGGGTCAACGAGGAATAACGAGGTTCCAGATACAGGAACCAGTGCAGTACTCCCTTGATCGGTAGACAAAGCAACAGCTATAATCCAGTATGCTTGACAGCATGGATGAAAGCTAGCCAGCCTCTTCCTAGAGGCGGGCTTGAGGGATGCTCCTCACGGGGGTAGATCCCACACGATAGTGGGGTAGACGGTTCTCTGCTCCAGCAGTCACGGTACCAAAGCAATATAATCCAACCAGAAAAGGTTCTGCAGTCGCCGGTGTAGGTTCTCCGGTGTACATATCCAACGGTTCTCGTCTAGGACTCCTCGGGTGGGGGCACGAGTTTAGGCCGCCCAGCCTGGATAAGTGCACTAGCTATATACACGACGAACCGGTGGTAATGCTGGTCACTGAAGAACGGTAGCCGCACGATACACTATAAATGATAGACTATTACTTCACATTAGAATAAGTCGAACTCAACGGTACTGCGTTAAACTCTGACACTTTAGCAATCTATTCGCACGCGGTTCTCAAGGCTCTATTCAGAGGCAAAGTTGCCCACTTCACTACACATTGTCTCGTGGTGAAGGCATCAACGTTTTAGTGCTAAGTGCTGCTGTATCCACCTGAGCCGTATTTATACGTAAGGTGAATTATCTAGTGCCAACCTCAGTTCTGTCTCGTATTACTGCGCAAACCTGGACATGTTGAGACATGCCTTGGCGTTGCCTTTGAACTTGCCATTGGGGGTATGGTCGTTGGCGCCTAGGGGTCGCTGTCCAATAGGAGAGCGAATATTATGGTCTGGTTTGTACCCAGGTAAAGGGATATTCCGTGTATATATACAAAGAATATACAAGGGATATCAAACGATATACAAATATTATACAAGGGATCTCAAGCAATAAATATATATATTCGGTTTAATCTGACCCTTTGTAACAACATTGATACATCATTCAGTAACATTTTCAGAGCCTTATAACAAAAACATTATTACGGTCACCATTGTGACCAGTGGGATTCTTTTTACTCAAAATGTGAGTATTACCAAGTCACCTTGTGTTCTTAAAACAATGACAATAAACATAGTTTTATTAGGTTGAAATAATGTGGTTGTGTACTTATTTTTTCTGTTCACTTATTATGGATTGAAAACTGAAAACCAAACAAAATGTGCTATATATAGCCTACCGTCTGCGAAATATGAAATAAAGGCATCTAAATTATAAATGTTTTCTTTAAAAAAAACAAGCTCAATCAAAAGATTATACATGATTCCAAAATAGTGAAGAAAATGACTTTAGGAAGAACAAAGGCAGAGGCTCTGGTCCTTGCTCCAAAGGCAGTGGGTGATGTTCTCAATGCCTTAACATCAGACAAACCCCTCCCATTCTCCATACAGATGGATGCATCTAACCTAACCCTAACCCTAAAACCGAAATAAAGTTAAAAATATAATAGTTACAAAATCTGCAAATTTTCGCCCCCAAAAAACGGGCAAAATTGGCAAAAAAATATTTCCCATGCTCGCTTCGCGCTCCTGCTTCACATCCCTGGGTGCCCCCCTGTGCCCCAGTACAGTGGTTGGTCTAGATACGCCCCTGTGAAGGACAGCACCTAAACAATTAGTGACAAATGTCAAAACTGTTTCACGCCTCTTTTGGGGGAAAACAACTCAGGGAAAATAAACAGGGATTCGAAGTTTTAGGTCAGTTGGAGATTTATAAGATTCATAAGCGTCATTAAATGTCCAGATAGGGAAGTGAGGAAATATCCTACAGTTGACTGGGTAAATAGGCACGCTTGAAAACTGATAAAATCGTAACTTCTCACAATGATGTGAATGCTCAACGGTGGCCAGTGTTGGCTTAACTCAACATGATGCACTAACAAAAACAAACTCTTCAAACAAAGTAAGAGTTCTGGTGACAGTTTTTCTACAGGCCAAATACAACGGCAGTCAATAGGAACAGTCTCTGTGTTTCCCCCAAGGGTTAGGGTTAGGGTTAGGGTCCCAGTCAATAGGAACAGTCTCTGTGTTTTCCCCTAGGGTTAGGGTTAGGGTCCCAGTCAATAGGAACAGTCTCTGTGTTTCCCCCTAGGGTTAGGGTTAGGGTCCCAGTCAATAGGAACAGTCTCTGTGTTTCCCCCAAGGGCTAGGGTTAGGGTTAGGGTCCCAGTCAATAGGAACAGTCTCTGTGTTTCCCCAAGGGCTAGGGTTAGGGTTAGGGTCCCAGTCAATAGGAACAGTCTCTGTGTTTCCCCCTAGGGTTAGGGTTAGGGTCCCAGTCAATAGGAACAGTCTCTGTGTTTCCCCCTAGGGTTAGGGTTAGGGTCCCAGTCAATAGGAACAGTCTCTGTGTTTCCCCCAAGGGCTAGGGTTAGGGTCCCAGTCAATAGGAACAGTCTCTGTGTTTCCCCCAAGGGCTAGGGTTAGGGTTAGGGTCCCAGTCAATAGGAACAGTCTCTGTGTTTCCCCCTAGGGTTAGGGTTAGGGTCCCAGTCAATAGGAACAGTCTCTGTGTTTCCCCCAAGGGCTAGGGTTAGGGTCCCAGTCAATAGGAACAGTCTCTGTGTTTCCCCCAAGGGTTAGGGTTAGGGTCCCAGTCAATAGGAACAGTCTCTGTGTTTCCCCCAAGGGCTAGGGTTAGGGTTAGGGTCCCAGTCAATAGGAACAGTCTCTGTGTTTCCCCCTAGGGTTAGGGTTAGGGTCCCAGTCAATAGGACCAGTCTCTGTGTTCCCCCCCCCCCCCAAGGCGCGGCTGCTAATTTATGAGGCACACCTGTTTCAACTATTCATCCATTCAAGTCATGCGTCAGAGATGTTAGATTATATAATTACCAGTACATGCCATTGGTGAGTCAGAGAGAGAGAGAGAGAGAGAGAGAGAGAGAGAGAGAGAGAGAGAGAGAGAGAGAGAGAGAGAGAGAGAGAGAGAGAGAGAGAGAGAGAGAGAGAGAGAGAGAGAGAGAGAGAGAGAGAGAGAGAGAGAGAGAGAGAGAGAGAGACATAAGAGACATAAGAGAAGAAGCATTAGCATCGAGGTGCACGGGACTCATCCAAGAGGGAAAGAAGAGGTAACAAGTATGAGAAATCATTATTTACATCATATGTTGTATTTCTGATTTAAACAAACTGTGACATGTTGGCGCTTACTCAAATTCATTTAATTTGATACAAGAAAATGTAGAAATATTCATTTTGATACATGTAAGAGTGTGTAGCCTAATACAGTGGTTCTCAAAGTAATACATGTAAGAGTGTGTGTAGATACAGTGGTTCTATCTGATACAGTGGTTCTATCTGATACAGTGGTTCTGATACAGTGGTTCTATCTGATACAGTGGTTCTGATACAGTGGTTCTGATACAGTGGTTCTGATACAGTGGTCCTGATACAGTGGTTCTGATACAGTGGTTCTAATACAGTGGTTCTGATACAGTGGTTCTAATACAGTGGTTCTGATACAGTGGTTCTGATACAGTTCAGTTCAGTTCAGTTCAGAGTTTTTATTTGCCACATGGAATAATACAATCATAGTTTCTTCATTAAAAAAAATCATAAATAGCCATTCCATGGACAAAAGGAGCAGGAAGAAGAATAAATCTTATAATTACCTGCCCCTTATTCCTAAACTAACATGTATTTTCTTAATGGTCGGCGTATAACCTTATTTACACAAATAATCATTTATACCATTATAAAAGAAACACAATCCACAGTTAAACAAGAAAAATTTAAATAATAATAATAATGATAAATAATAAAAAAAAGAAAAGAAAGAGAAGAGAAAAAAAAGATCTCACTATTCAGATCACATTTTGATTTTCATACTGACTAAATATTTTTTTTTTATACATTTTTTTGAATTGATAAACACTGTTACATCCCTTAAGCTCGCTATGGAGAGAATTCCATAACTTTACACCAATAACTGAAGGACACATCTGTTTAAGTGTGGTACGTGCAAACTGATGTTTAAAATTGTATTTTCTCCTACTAAACTCACTTTCTAAATGAAAAAGATTTTGTAGTTTTTCTGGCAGTGTATTATTTCTTGCCCTAAACATAATTAACATTGTTTGAAACTTAACCATGTCTTCAAGTTTAATTATTCTAGATTTAATAAATAATATATTTGTGTGTTCTCGATAACTCACTTTATGTGTGATTCGTACAGCCCTCTTCTGTAGTATATATAATGGTTTTATATTTGTCCCATAAGTATTCCCCCATACTTCAACACAATAACTGATATAAGGTGAGATGAGTGAGCAGTAGAGTGTTCTCATTGCCTCATACTCGAACACATCCTTTACTTTATTCATAACAAAAATACTCTTGGACATCTTTTTTTTAACGTGTGCTATGTGCGATTTCCATGTTAATTTATCATCCATAATCACACCAAGAAAACAAAATTCATTAACTCTCTCTATATCAGCTCCATCTATGGTCAGTACTATATTTTCATCTAGTTTTCGATTGCCAAAAATCATAAATTTAGTTTTTTTCAGATTCAGTGATAGCTTATTTACATCAAACCATTTCTTTAGCTTTGTCATTTCATACACAATATATTCAGCTAGTTCCTTTAAATTATTTCCAGAACAATTTTTTTTTTATCATCAGCAAACAAGACAAACTGTAATAGTTTTGAAACATCACAAATATCATTAATATATAAAAGAAAGAGTTTGGGCCCCAAAACCGAACCTTGCGGTACCCCACATTCAATCTTCATGAGCTCAGATTTGACATCTGCCAACTGCACATATTGTTGCCTATTGTGGAGATAACTACTCAACCATTCAAGAACCATTCCTCTCACACCATATGAACGTAATTTAGAAATTAGAATATTATGATCTAAGGTATCAAATGCCTTTTTTAAATCAATAAACACCCCTATTGTTAATTTCCTTTTATCTGTTGCTGTTGTTATTTCTTCAATAATATTCATTAAGGCAGTCGCTGTTGATCTGTTTTGCCTAAAGCCATACTGGCTTTCGCTCAGCAGTTTATTCTTTTCCACAAAACCATCTAACTTATGCGAAAACAGTTTTTCAAGCTCTTTCGAGAACTGTGAGAGCAATGACACTGGTCTATAGTTAGTGAAGCTGTGCTTATCTCCTACTTTGTAAAGTGGGATCACTTTTGCTACCTTCATCCTGTCTGGAAAAATACCTGTCTGAAAAGAAAGATTACAAATATAACAGAGAGGTTTGATTATACAATCAATTGTCTTCTTCACTATAATCATATCTATCCCATCACTGTCAATGGATGTCTTATTCTTTGACTTTAATACAATGGACATGATTTCTGCTTCACTGACATTTCCTAAAAACATAGACTGCAGTACTTTACTATCTCCTCTCCATCCTTCCTGTAATGGTTCATCGTGTTTTTGAATGGCATCTGCCAAATTTGGCCCCACATTCACAAAAAAAGAGCTGAATTCATTAACCACCTCATTCATGTTTTTTATAGTCTTACTATTACTAATGAAATGGCTAGGCATTTTTATGGACGCTGATTTATTTCCCATTACCTTATTTAGAATGTCCCATGTGCCCTTTATATTATTTTTATTTTCGCCTAACAATCTATTGTAATAATCTTTCTTGGCCCGTCTCATAATGAATACTAACTTATTCTTATACACTTTGTATTTAGTTTCAGCAGCCTTTTTTCTACATTTGATAAAATCTCTATACAGTTTGTTTTTCATTTTACATGCATTCTCTAACCCCTTTGTTATCCATGGTTTTCTATTGTCATTACTTCTTTGTTGTGGTTCTATCTGATACAGTGGTCCTGATACAGTGGTTCTAATACAGTGGTTCTGATACAGTGGTTCTGATACAGTGGTTCTATCTGAGACAGTGGTTCTGATACAGTGGTTCTGATATAGTGGTTCTGATACAGTGGTTCTAATACAGTGGTTCTGATACAGTGGTTCTGATACAGTGGTTCTATCTGATACAGTGGTTCTGATACAGTGGTTCTGATACAGTGGTTCTATCTGATACAGTGGTCCTGATACAGTGGTTCTGATACAGTGGTTCTGATACAGTGGTCAGTGGTTCTGATACAGTGGTTCTGATACAGTGGTTCTATCTGATACAGTGGTTCTGATACAGTGGTTCTGATACAGTGGTCCTGATACAGTGGTTCTGATACAGTGGTTCTGACAGTGGTTCTGATACAGTGGTCCTGATACAGTGGTTCTGATACAGTGGTTCTAATACAGTGGTTCTGATACAGTGGTTCTGATACAGTGGTTCTGATACAGTGGTTCTATCTGATACAGTGGTTCTGATACAGTGGTTCTGAAACAGTGGTTCTGATACAGTGGTTCTGATACAGTGGTCAGTGGTCCTGATACAGTGGTTCTGATACAGTGGTTCTAATACAGTGGTTCTGATACAGTGGTTCTATCTGATACAGTGGTCCTGATACAGTGGTTCTAATACAGTGGTTCTGATACAGTGGTTCTGATACAGTGGTTCTGATACAGTGGTTCTGATACAGTGGTCCTGATACAGTGGTTCTGATACAGTGGTCCTGATACAGTGGTTCTAATACAGTGGTTCTTATACAGTGGTTCTATCTGATACAGTGGTTCTGATACAGTGGTTCTGATACAGTGGTTCTATCTGATACAGTGGTTCTGATACAGTGGTTCTGATACAGTGGTTCTAATACAGTGGTTCTGATACAGTGGTTCTATCTGATACAGTGGTTCTGACACAGTGGTTCTGATACAGTGGTTCTATCTGATACAGTGGTTCTGATACAGTGGTTCTGATACAGTGGTTCTGACACAGTGGTTCTGACACAGTGGTTCTGATACAGTGGTTCTGATACAGTGGTTCTATCTGATACAGTGGTCCTGATACAGTGGTTCTGATACAGTGGTTCTGATACAGTGGTTCTATCTGATACAGTGGTTCTGATACAGTGGTCCTGATACAGTGGTTCTGATACAGTGGTTCTGATACAGTGGTTCTAATACAGTGGTTCTGATACAGTGGTTCTGATACAGTGGTCAGTGGTTCTGATACAGTGGTTCTGATACAGTGGTTCTGATACAGTGGTCAGTGGTTCTGATACAGTGGTCCTGATACAGTGGTTCTGATACAGTGGTTCTGATACAGTGGTTATAATACAGTGGTCCTGATACAGTGGTTCTGATACAGTGGTTCTGATACAGTGGTCCTGATACAGTGGTTCTGATACAGTGGTTCTGATACAGTGGTTCTGATACAGTGGTTCTAATACAGTGGTCCTGATACAGTGGTTCTGATACAGTGGTTCTGATACAGTGGTTCTGATACAGTGGTTATATCTGATACAGTGGTCCTGATACAGTGGTTCTGATACAGTGGTTCTGATACAGTGGTTCTGATACAGTGGTCAGTGGTTCTGATACAGTGGTTCTGATACAGTGGTTCTGATACAGTGGTTCTATCTGATACAGTGGTTCTGATACAGTGGTCCTGATACAGTGGTCCTGATACAGTGGTTCTGATACAGTGGTTCTGATACAGTGGTTCTAATACAGTGGTTCTGATACAGTGGTTCTGATACAGTGGTCAGTGGTTCTGATACAGTGGTTTTGATACAGTGGTTCTGATACAGTGGTCAGTGGTTCTGATACAGTGGTTCTGATACAGTGGTTCTGATACAGTGGTTCTAATACAGTGGTCCTGATACAGTGGTTCTGATACAGTGGTTCTGATACAGTGGTCAGTGGTTCTGATACAGTGGTTCTGATACAGTGGTTCTGATACAGTGGTTCTGATACAGTGGTTCTATCTGATACAGTGGTTCTGATACAGTGGTCAGTGGTCCTGATACAGTGGTTCTGATACAGTGGTTCTGATACAGTGGTTCTATCTGATACAGTGGTTCTGATACAGTGGTCCTGATACAGTGGTTCTGATACAGTGGTCCTGATACAGTGGTTCTAATACAGTGGTTCTGATACAGTGGTTCTGATACAGTGGTCCTGATACAGTGGTCCTGATACAGTGGTTCTGATACAGTGGTCCTGATACAGTGGTTCTGATACAGTGGTCAGTGGTTCTGATACAGTGGTTCTGATACAGTGGTTCTGATACAGTGGTTCTGATACAGTGGTCAGTGGTTCTGATACAGTGGTTCTGATACAGTGGTTCTGATACAGTGGTCCTGATACAGTGGTTCTGATACAGTGGTTCTATCTGATACAGTGGTCCTGATACAGTGGTTCTGATACAGTGGTTCTGATACAGTGGTCAGTGGTTCTGATACAGTGGTTCTGATACAGTGGTTCTGATACAGTGGTCAGTGGTTCTGATACAGTGGTCCTGATACAGTGGTTCTGATACAGTGGTTCTGATACAGTGGTCAGTGGTTCTGATACAGTGGTTCTGATACAGTGGTTCTGATACAGTGGTCAGTGGTTCTGATACAGTGGTCCTGATACAGTGGTTCTGATACAGTGGTTCTGATACAGTGGTCAGTGGTTCTGATACAGTGGTTTTGATACAGTGGTTCTGATACAGTGGTTCTGATACAGTTGTTCTGATACAGTGGTCCTGATACAGTGGTTCTGATACAGTGGTTCTGATACAGTGGTCAGTGGTTCTGATACAGTGGTCAGTGGTTCTGATACAGTGGTCCTGATACAGTGGTTCTGATACAGTGGTCAGTGGTTCTGATACAGTGGTCAGTGGTTCTGATACAGTGGTCCTGATACAGTGGTTCTGATACAGTGGTCAGTGGTTCTGATACAGTGGTCAGTGGTTCTGATACAGTGGTCCTGATACAGTGGTTCTGATACAGTGGTCAGTGGTTCTGATACAGTGGTTCTGATACAGTGGTTCTGATACAGTGGTCAGTGGTTCTGATACAGTGGTTCTGATAGAGTGGTTCTGATACAGTGGTTCTATCTGATACAGTGGTTCTGATACAGTGGTTCTGATACAGTGGTTCTGATACAGTGGTCCTGATACAGTGGTTCTGATACAGTGGTTCTGATACAGTGGTCAGTGGTTCTGATACAGTGGTCAGTGGTTCTGATACAGTGGTCCTGATACAGTGGTTCTGATACAGTGGTTCTGATACAGTGGTCAGTGGTTCTGATACAGTGGTCAGTGGTTCTGATACAGTGGTCAGTGGTTCTGATACAGTGGTCCTGATACAGTGGTTCTGATACAGTGGTTCTGATACAGTGGTCCTGATACAGTGGTTCTGATACAGTGGTTCTGATACAGTGGTCAGTGGTTCTGATACAGTGGTCAGTGGTTCTGATACAGTGGTTCTGATACAGTGGTCAGTGGTTCTGATACAGTGGTTCTGATACAGTGGTTCTGATACAGTGGTCAGTGGTTCTGATACAGTGGTTTTGATACAGTGGTCAGTGGTTCTGATACAGTGGTTCTGATACAGTGGTTCTGATACAGTGGTCAGTGGTTCTGATACAGTGGTTCTGATACAGTGGTTCTGATACAGTGGTTCTGATACAGTGGTCCTGATACAGTGGTTCTGATACAGTGGTCAGTGGTTCTGATACAGTGGTCAGTGGTTCTGATACAGTGGTTCTGATACAGTGGTCAGTGGTTCTGATACAGTGGTTCTGATACAGTGGTTCTGATACAGTGGTCAGTGGTTCTGATACAGTGGTTCTGATACAGTGGTTCTGATACAGTGGTCAGTGGTTCTGATACAGTGGTTTTGATACAGTGGTCAGTGGTTCTGATACAGTGGTTCTGATACAGTGGTTCTGATACAGTGGTCAGTGGTTCTGATACAGTGGTTCTGATACAGTGGTTCTGATACAGTGGTTCTGATACAGTGGTCCTGATACAGTGGTTCTCAAAGTGGGGTCCTTGCAAGACTTCTAGGAGTCCGCAGGAAAATGGCGCATTTTATTTTCACTAATTAAAGTTCCTTCACTAGAACTTATGATAGAATGTATAAGAATGACTTCTGATTTCTGGTTTCACTCTCTCCTTTGTATCTCTACGCCTATGTTATGGGACAGTTATGCGATTCTCAAATAAGTCAACAAATATGTACAGTATATATATACACACACACACATATACAGTATATACAGTTTTGGATTATGGTGCTGTGGCATTAAACCTCTGGACTCAGCTCTTAGATCTATTGCTGGTGACACATTATGTATTAGATCACGAGACAGAGTGGGTTATAGAAATTAGATCACGCCTATGGGTGGTTGTTAGACCCCCATAGGTGTGATCTAATTTCTATAAGCCACTCTGTCGTGTGATCTAATGCTTTTATACAATGGCCAATGTCATCCAACCTTATTGCTATACAATAAACACACATTAATTGAAGATTTATTGACAAAACCATCCGCAGAAAAAGTAGTTCCCAAAAAAAAAAGAGAGAAGTTGCCTCCATGTGGAAGCAACTCGGAAGTGCATCCAACTGTTAAGCATTACATCACGCGCAGGAGTGGGTTGTGACAATTAGACCATGCCTAGGGGTGGTCGTTAACCGTAATTCAATGTGTCTAACTGTATTAATTGTGCTCTATCACTGTTTTCGTGATAATGCTGTGTAACTGGAGACTTGTTCTGATACTATATACTGTAACATTGACATTCAGTAGTGGGACATGGCGCTAGACTGTCGCCAGGGGGAGCTGGTGCGACGTTGGGCTGGTGACAACAGGTGAGGAAGAGGCTGGCTGAAGGAGGAGCTCATACAGCGAGATGACCTCTTCATCGTTTTCCAGTGAAGGAAGCAGACGTGTGGACCAAGAGCTCCTGATAATAAAGACACGCGAAATACGAGTCCTGCCACGGGGTGGGATAGTAACGTCGTATGCGAAAGTTTAGCTTCCCAGTATAGTGCTTAGGGTACGTTTGAACCAAGAAGAAGACGTTTGACTGCCGGACTGTACTGTGGATATTCCACGCGCTGCGTTTAGGAATGTATAGGCGAAAGACTAGGGGGTCGCACTGACCACAGCTTAGCTTCAAGTATAGGCCTGTTAGCCCAGTTAGCTCACGCGCCGCTCCACCGTCTCCCAGCTCCGCAGCAGACACCGCAGCAGACGTCGCTGGACCGCACCCGCCTCCAGCATTCTCCAGCTATTCGCCTGCCTAACGTCAGCCCAGCCAGCCCCCTTGCTATCACAGGTGACAGGTGCGTTCGACGGTCACAGACATTCGTTGCGGGAGCAGGCCAGCACTCGGTTGGTACACTCACACCAGGTACTGTTAGCGCTCCAAGTGCTCTGGAACATTATCGGCGAACATTCTCCTTTTCGAGAGCATGCCCTCTAAGGGGCGAAGAGAATAAATACTTTGAGCTGGCACGTGCACCAGTGACTAGGGGCGCCCCAACGTTTGTTGTTTTAGGTAATGCCGGCTTAGATAGGCTTTTTGTTTCAACTGTGCGCCCACTTAATTTTCTGGTTACATGTGTTGTGTGATTAAGTTGTGCAGACAGCACTAAGGTATATTGATAATTTTTCCCATTGAATAGCTTGCGGAGCTCGCCATTACCCTCTCTCTCCCTACGGGTGAATGAAAAGAATATTAACCCTTACGGGGACCTGTTTCATTACCGTGGCGTGTAAGATCCAAGTGCCATGCATTGTGCCGTGTATTGAATGCATGCCAACTTTATATAAAAGGAGAGGCGTAGAAATGGGATCATTGTGTGTGTGTCAATTACTGTGAATGTGTATTACTGCTTAACCCCTTCTTCCCTACGGTCTATGTGCAATTGGGGCAGGTGCTCTGTACAGGTCTTCACCAGTCAACAAGGAAAGGTACTGATTTGGGGAGAAATTATATTATTTACCATCACTGCCACCGGGTGTGAGAGGGTGTGGGACGTATTAAGGGAAGTGCGGGTGTTTGAGGAAATACTACGGTCGCCCGGGAGGGCAAGAAGGACCAGCGTAGAACCCCTAGGTTAGTAAACCCTAGTCCCCATCCATCCCTCTGCTAAATCCCAATTCTAATACTCTTACACTACAGTCGGGGGCTCAGCCGGACCCAGATCTGCTGTGCTCCCACTACCTGGTGACAGTTCATATCCACTCTCATAAAGTAGGGGTGTGTGTGTGTGTGTGTGTGTGTACGTACAGTATATAAATATATTATATTATCTTTTCAAAGGTTAAAACCATGGCTTCCAGATTCCTCTTGCTTCTCACAGGTTGGTTCCTCCTCTTTGTTTTGTTGGTGTTGTTTAGAATGTTGTAACGTTAAAGAGGAATCCCACCCATTTTTACGAGTTGCAGGAAGACACAGACTCTCTCCTAAAGTTAGAATTCACGAAAGAGACAGCCTCATAAAGTCTGAGACCCATTCATTGTCTATGGAGCTGCCATCCCATCCCAGTGACATCACTAATTGAAGGGTTCTCTCCAGGGGCGGACCTAGTACATTTGGCGCCCTAGGTGAGATTCACCACTTTTTTTGTAATTTTTTTTTTTTTTTTTTTTTTTTTTTTTTATGGCTTTTGCCTCTTCATAGTTCTCTAACGTTAATCTTTCTTTCCTCAACGCTCAATTCTATAAACACTTGACCGATACCCATCAATGCACAGCGCTCTAGCATGTTCTGACTGTGAACACCTAAAGCTGAGGCTCAGACCGACCGACCGTTTTAGATTTTTGGCTCATTTTCCCTTATGTTAGAATTTTTTTTATGTAAAAATAATGGTTGCAGATATAGAGTCGGGCGCCAAAACTGCACAGAGAAAAAAAAATAAAAAAAAAATAAAAAAAAAAATACTTTTTTTATTTTAATTTTTAATTTTTTTTGGGTCCCCCTCTGGGTGGCGCTCTAGGCGACCGCCTATATCGCCTGTAGGAAGGTCCGCCCCTGGTTCT
Organism: Notolepis coatsorum; assembly: GCF_963971535.1. NCBI lineage: Eukaryota > Metazoa > Chordata > Actinopteri > Aulopiformes > Paralepididae > Notolepis > Notolepis coatsorum. The sequence continues at coordinate 117,720,689 of NC_140165.1, forward strand.
CTCTCTCTCTCATTTCTAGCTTTACGAGTGTGCTGCTATGAACTGTCCTGGGGCACAGGGAGAACATTATATGAGTTCTTAAAATGAGTGACATTTGTTCATGCTTTAACCCTTGTGTGGTGTTTAGGGTTCCGTTTTCAATGTTTATGAAAAGAGAAATTATACAGTGAATATCTATTTTACCCGAGACTCATTGGCCTTGGCTCATTTTCTGTGAAGGAATATTATGAAACAACACATCTTCATTGAGTGCACACTCATACAGTACGTGGTGTTCGGGACCAGAACGTGTGGAAATTGTAGTTGAAAACTATTCATTTCCACTCTGTGAAAAATGTCATCTAGCAGAGGTAAATGGCAAATATTAACCATATATGCTGTCTAGATTGCTTGTAATTGAGATAAAGTTAACATCTGTTAATACAAATATATATCTTTTTTATGGCTTTATTGTTTTAAAATTCCAATAATGTTGGGGGGTCCACCAGACCCGTGAACATTGGATGAGTAACAAAAACACGAACACCACACAAGGGTTAAGTAAACAACCTAATTAGATTCAACTTAAATGTACACAAATAAATAAATACATTCATTAATTAATACAAAAAGATATCATGTATTTGAAAGTAGGAGTACTGGCCACCATGACCTCTGCCCAGGCTCGTCAGTACCACTTTATGAACGCAACCGCAAACTGGACCGAGGCCCAGCGCTTCTGCAGACAGACCTACAGAGACCTGGCCACCATGGAGAACACGGCAGACCTGGGGGCAGTCGCTAACACCACAACTAGCTACACAGGCAAGTTCCCTATCCAAGCTGATCCATCTAGTACAATGTCTGGTCCCCAGAGAGCCCTGTGTACAAAGATTAGATCTTCGATTGACAATAAAGTTATTTTCTTTTTCTTTTTTTCCTGCCCTATAGGCCTAAGTGGAACCCTTGAGTTTGATTTCACATGTAATCTGTCAAATTATTTTGTGGCTGTTTTGTGTTCCTGCTGAGTAGTCCCACCTCTAGGCAAAAGAGCTCTACTTGGTTATACGCTTAGTATTGTTTACTTTTTTTGTTTTGGTCTGATGTGTGGGTTCGAGTTACTTATTATAACTGTGCATTTCTCGAGACCTCTTCTTGGCAGAGCCTGAGGTGTGGCCAGCAATAGTAACTCATCCCTTCTATATCCACTGAAATACAACCCACACATCAGACAAAAACACTAAAGCGCAATACCAAGACGGGCCCTTGTGCCGAGATTAGTGCCGCTGTTTGATGACATTACAGATTCTACCTTTAAGTAGATTTTTTTCTTTTTCACAGGCAAAGTGTGGATAGGTCTTTATGGTGACCTGGCCAGCAGCTGGACATGGTCCCTGAATGACAGTGACTTCTATGGGGAAGGTGGGACTGAGTTTAGAAACTGGTTCACTCAGCCTGACCGTGAAGAGGAGCTCTGTGTGGCCTTGGTGCCGCGGGTGAATAAGTGGTTGGATGCCAAGTGCAACACTCCACTACCCTTTGTGTGCTATAATGGTAGGTGGTGGGTGGTTTTCTTTTATTTACATAAGAGGACATACTATAATAATGTAGCGAGGGCAGCCGGGAATCGAACCCAGATCGCCCAGACCACAGTTGACACCGCTAACCAGTCAGCTAAAGGGTCCGACCCGTGAGCTAAGGACTAGCGTGTCTAGGCATCGTTACAATAATATGGAATTATAATGATAATAAACCGGCTTAGCAGGGTGCGAAGTATGATTTGTCATGCGTGTCCAATGCTCAGAAATGTTGCGGGACACTCCTAGGTTTAAAAGGACAATAAGAATTATCATAGTTCTTCCTCTGCCTTTGTGAACGCGCACCACTCTCTCAAATTGCAAATTGCAGAGAGAACCACCGATTGGAGGATTCTCTCTCTCTCTGATTTCTAGCTTTAGGAGAGTGGTGTGCGTTCACGAATACTGACTGAACTGTCCTGGGGCAGAGGAAGAACTTATGTGAATTCTTAAAATTGGTGGCATTCACCTTTAGTTTTCAATGTTTCCCCATGTCTTAAGGTTAATAGTCTATAATATATTTTTTAAGTTAATAAAATGAGAATCCCTGACATAATACTCAATAACAATTTAGTTGACTTATTCTATTATACTGGTCGTTTATCATATTTGTGGTCAAATACCATGGTACATTTATGTATTTCCAGGCATAGTGAACGGTGCTGTAACCTTTGTTAAGATCAGCAGTCATAAGGGATGGACTGAAGCGCAGAGATATTGCAGGGAACATCACATAGACCTGGCCAGGTACGTTCTGAATTAGCCTTGGGCCAAGATCATCACAAACTGCTCTCACAGAAGACCCTTGGGACAACATTGTACCATGATACAGGCTATAATATGATGTCATGAATGTAGCTTACATGTTACGGTAAATGTGGGAAAACAGTGATTGTACACAATTCCCAGGGAATCTGTGCTCTCCGACTGTAGAATTTTGAGCCACTAGATGTCCCACTAGAGCACCACATGTCAGCATGTCTCAACTAGCAGCACATTTATCCAATCAGGTGCTTTCCACGTGCGGAAATGGGAAGTATGGAGGGGATACATCTTTTTGTACCCACCAATACTTTAAAATAATTTTTTTCTTTTCTTATTATTTTATTCTGCACCTTTCTAAAAGTTATTAGTCTACATAAACATTTGTATCTATAGCACTTTTAACTGGTTAATTAGCAAAATCCCAGGCTCTCTCTTTGAGCCGGGTCGAGTCACCCCTCGGCCAGCCCTCAGCGTCTTTCCACACACTTATTGAGAGTAAGTTCATTTGAATATGGCCACCGGCGATGTCATCGGGACATTGAACACAGTAACACAACGCGAGGATTCAATGTCCCCGATGACATCACTGGTGCCCATATTCAAACAAATTTACTCTCAATAACTTCCAAACTAAATGAATGTGTGCAAAACTGTTTAGAGTTTTAGAGATTACCTGCAAAATAAATCAGCATTGTTTTTTTGTGTGAAGTGCCCCTTTAACCGGTTGATATTATTTGGTTGGTGAATGTATTATCCTGGGAAATGAGTATAATCACTGTTTTTCCACATTTACCAAAACACACCTTCTATAAAGCTCTTTGTGATTCCTCCAGTGTGAGAAACCAGACGGAGAATAACATCATCGAGGCCTTGGCAGGGTCAAATCTGGTTTGGATAGGCCTTTACCGGGAAAGAACCTGGTCCGACGGAACCGCCTCTCGGTTCAGACACTGGGAAGATGGCCAACCAGAAGATACCACTTCTTCTGAGGAGAATTGTGTTGCTTCCTCGTTCGGTTCCTCGGGATGGTCCGATGAGAACTGTGGAAACGTTTACCCATTCATCTGTCATGGAGGTGAGAGGAGCTCATCTTTGCTGTGACTCTATAAACTACAACAACAATTGGTTCAACTTTAAGCCTATAATTAGGGTTAGTTTGAGTGGTTATGGTTATGTTAGTTTAGGGTCAGTTTGTGATCGTTTTAACTTCAGGTAAAGTTCTTACACAAGTGGACTATCCAACTCACCAGCAATTCAGCTGGAAATATCTAGTTCAGTGTGATTATTAAGATATTTTTTTCTTACCCAGGGACAGAGCACATTCATCAACATCTTCAGTTTCCACATCAATGTAAATGTGCCATAATTAGCTAATGAGCTTGTTTTCATCTGTAGTCCCTGCCTACCATGCATGTCTGGGAGGAAACCCAGAGGAAACCCACGCGAACACAGGGAGAACATGCAAACTCCACACAGAAAGGCCCGCTCCTGGGGTTCAGACCTTGTGAGGCAGCAGTGCTAACCACTGGGCCACCGTGCCGCCCAATTATCATTGATTTTACACTGAACCAAAGTATTGTAACCCTAACCCTATCTCCAAATGGGTCAACCTTTAAGCAATCAAGAAAACAACCTCAAACCCTGCATGTATCTATGTAGTTCTTCATTGGGGGTTTGAATTGGTTTCAAGGTCCTTAGGGTTATGACATTTCGTTTTACACTAAACTTTCAATTCAAGTAAAACCAGGAAAATCACAAAAATTGGAGATAAAAGGTTTTCACTGACAGCAGCGGTATTTCTTTTCAATTTTCTTTTTAGATTTAGATTCTATTCATCAAGCAAATTCCAAATTTCATAATAAAATTGCTGAGGTCTTAGGTCATATAAAAGAGATAACTTGTGTGTGTGGATATCAAGCTCATTAACTTGTCAGATTAGTGACGCGAAAGAGCTTAAAAATGTGTTACAGTATATAGCCAGAGAAGTGAATTATATATAAATAATAATAATAATAACTGAATCACCAAAAAAGTCTAAAACGTGTCATTGAGAAGTGGTAGAGCTCACCGTGTCTAATCCATTCAGTACAACTCCATTGCATTGACAGAGTTGCAGAGTCAACAGTTCATTGGCTTAAACTTCAGCATCCCTTCACCCTCTCAGCCAGCAGGCTGTGACCTGGGAGATGCCATCTCAGCTCAGGTGAGAATGACTGGCCGTTTCTTGCCTCTTTTTGTACCATCTTAAAACATGTGTTTTACAGACTTTAACATACTTTCTTTCTTTTATTTACCCCCCCCCCTCCCTATAATTAAATAGATATATAGTGTGCCTTGATTTGATGGTTTCCTTTTAAAGTGCATTGTGAAAAATCTCGTTTTAGTGCTCTCTTTTAACCTGTTAAGCCTTAAGTTCCCCCTATAGGGGGACCCTGCTTTTCTTTATCATAAATCGATCAATAGAGACCGTATTAGATCCCCAATTATCATATCATGGCTACAACCCTGTGCAAAGATTTTCGAGATCGCCAAATGATTGACGGAGCTAGAGCCCCGGGAGTGGTAGTGGTACTTTTGCATACTTTGGGGCACGCCTCACATATCGGCATGTAACTCGAGAACCGCTGAACGGATTTTGTCACCTGAAAGGGCAATCGACAGGCAACAAATAGGGCTTTAATGCTATCTATTGTATTAAAAGAAATGCACACCCGAGCCACTAGAGGTTGGCAAAGAATCGTCCACATGTGGGCCCTTGGATGTTAAGAGGTCAATGTTTTTAAATATTTGTTTTTGTAGCCAAGAGTAAAGACCATAACCCTATCAAAAACAGTAGTCAAAGTGTATATTTTCATTTTTACCGAAATACAAATTTATCTGAAAATGCTAATTATCATAAAAACCGCAAGAAATGACTAAATCCAGATTCAACCCTGCCATTGGAAAGAGGAGCATTTTCCCTATCCATAGATATGATTTGGCCATAATAAGGTCAAGGTCAAGTTCAAATATGAATGAGCTCAGTGAGCATTTTCTCGTGCCCCGCAGATTTAACATGATCAAATATGCAAAAATCATAAATCATAATTTATCATAATTAATTTATTCATTACAATTTACTCAGCCACAATATTTCTGACACTGGAAATACATACCCCCAGGTCCCTAGATGTTCCTAGATACCAAGAACATGCAAATTGACCTTGCAGAAGTGGAGCAATCTTCCATTTACTTAGGCATGTACCTTTAGGCGAAAACGGTCTACAGATTAAAATGTTAATAACAACCTGGGCAAATAAAAACAGAGGATCATGTGAATATAAATCATATTCTTGACAAACTAAACTGCAATCATGTTATTTACTGAACACTGCGTCGCTAACGGTGTATAAAATACTTCAAAGAACCACACTAGCTAGTAATGCACACGTTCCTCTGCAGTGGGACGTTCTGAAGCATGTGATAATGATGTGTGTCTGTCTGTCTCTCTGTTATCCAGCTGCGTGAGGAGCTGATCAGAAGAGGGCTGCCTGCAGACTTGAACCTGGAGGTGACACTAGTTTAGGGTTGGGCCACACTCTCCGTCTCTATGCCTGTATGTCATCGTCACAGCCTCCGAAACACCTCCGCCCAAGAGGACACATTTTTGTACCAAATAGTGACATCCACGACAAAATTTGTTTGAAAGAAAATGCGGCTATTATTGTTGAATTGAGTGTTTACAGAGTATTACCCATAACCAAAAATAAAGCTTGTATGAACATTAATAGAGTTATGCAGTGATGTAGTTATCAGAAAAGTAAACACACTACAGTGCTTCGTCTTCTCTGCGTAAGGAAACCATACCTTCATGGCTACCTTCATCGTCACAGTGTCGTTTCCATGGATGCCATGAAATTACATTATTTACCTTTTCTTTAACACATTTTCGGTTCTTATTAATAAAGGAGACTCAAATATATGGGGGAGAACAATAATATAATATTATTTATTGAATATGTCAGGGGAAAATAAAGGGAAAACCCTCATACAGTATATTCCAACATATACACATTGAGCTGTATCTATAATTTTACATACAGTTCTACTACAGAGAGAATACATGAGTATCGGAGTATCAGAGATGGACTTTCCACTTTTTTATCCTGGCAAAATGTGCCAATAGGGGAGTACTGTATACCAGTATTGATCCCTAATGTGAGTGTGCAACAAAAGAGTACACTTTGATGTGCACTTTCCTTATAGAGATGGAACAAGGCCAACTCTGACCCCTGTCACGACCTGGGGGGTGAAACCATATTATACACAATATTCATTGTACCTGTGTTTGGTTAAAAGGGAGTTCATATTGTAGGAGAACTGTAATTCTTATGATTCTACGTAAATCGGCATAAAAGTGGTGAATTTGATGATTGACATATTTTAATCTTTTTCATGATCTTTAGCTTCTATGACGGCAATGAAGTCCAACACGTGCTATATCTGTGCCAATCATGGGAATGTCATTGTTACAATAGATACATATTATTTTTATATTGTAAAACATCCTCCTCCTTCTTCTTCTTCTTCTTCTCCTTTTAAGGCGAGACAGTACCACCGTAATCACCTTTTTGCTTTTTTTCCCGACAATATTGAGATTTTGTTATATTTTTTATTTGTCTTATTTCAAACTAGTGGCAATAAAATATCGAAAACACACAATTAGTTGTTTATTTTAATTTGGTCTGATTGTGTCCATAGATCACAATTACAATACAAAACTTTGTTTTCTTGCACGCAAGAGATGAAATGTCCCATTTCCCTATAGCACCACACCATACTTTCTATACCCTGCATCCTTTTACAAAGGGGTTTGTTGATATATCATTCATAGCCTGATTTATAGTGCATTTATACCAAAAAACCTGGAGAATTTTTTTTTATTACTGTAGACATTTCCTGATTTATGGGATGATAAAAAGACATAGCCAAAATCCCTTCTCTAAAAAGTTAATTGTGTTATGTGTCAACATAATGATTTTTTTTTATCTGGCATCATCCAATGTGTGATGTCTATCCGATATATGCAAATGAGTGCATATTTAATTAGGTAACGCCCATTTTGCATATATAAACATAAATCTTAAAACTTGCAATACATTTTTTCTTTGTTATGTACATAACAAACTGGGGAAGTTGCATAGGCCTATCTATTAAAATATTTGTTTTGCCTATTAGGGGGTACTGTCTCGCCTTATTATGCTTTTATTATTGTGTTTTCTTCTATATAATATGGTACATGGTACAGTAGATGATCCCATACGTCTATCTTTCTTGATATTTTGTTTTAGTTTTATCTGGGAGTATGTGGGAAACACGCGTGTGCATGGGCTTGAAAAGTGATGCTTTTGACTTTTTCTTGTTGAGCGTTGAGCATTATCATGCTGATGCAGGTTTTTGTTGTTTTGTTACAATGTCTCGATGTTATGCACAATGTTGACCTGGTTAGTTGCCTTATGTCTCTTACTGTATGTTGTGACTCTACTTGTACTGTCGTTTTAACTCTTGTTTCTATGATATATCTATTCCACGTTTATAGTTGTATTCTATTTAGTGTGTTGATGTTTGGGTGAATTATTCATCTGTAAATTGGTAATTCAGTCTCATGACACTGCTTCATGCCAATAAAGTACTACTACTACTACTACTACTACTACTTCTACTACTACTACTACTTCTTTATTGGTTGTCATACAGAAGTACAGAATACTTTTATATAAAATGCTTCTTTCTGTTTTGCTCCAGATTGTGCTAGATAAAAATAGATAAGTATAAAAAGTATAGTAAGTATAAAATAGAAGTCAAGTATGTAGACAAAAAGTGTTCAATATATACATATATACAATGTACAATGCAGAGTAGAAAAGTAACTGAGTTGCAACACAATATACTATATACTATACAGTACAATGCAGAAATGGGATGAGGTACAATTTAGGTGCAATTTACAGTAAGGTGTAATGAGGTATGGGTTGTAGTGCAAATTCTTTGCCAATAAATATAAAGTGTGTTTAGGTGTTCTAAAGTGGGTAAAGTGTAAAGTGTATCCATTTTGATATTTCATATTATCATATAGTTTTAATACACTGCATTGTTTCTTAATCAAATACTGTGGGCCTGTGTAACACAACTGTTCCATGTGAGTCTGGAACAGCATAGAAAGGGTTAAAATGGAAGCAACAGTGGCCTGAGCAGCACAGGGGGAGTGGAGCAGTAACCAAAGGACATGGGAAGGGCTTCTCAACAAGTGACAGCCTACCTGGTGAAGGCTTTTCACTGCTACATAAACTAGTCACATTTCTTGTCTGACAAGGTAAGATCAAGGCATCATAGTTAGATACGCTTCAAATAATGAAAAGATTAACGCAAGTAGCATCTGAATGACGTTGGTACTTTCATGAAGACCTGAAGTGGTTTTGATTTGAAGCCAATTCATTCATGGTTGTTGTTGTTGTTGTTGTTGTTGCCCAAGCAGTGACTTGCAGTATGTGGGTTGTCTCACGTCTGTAATGTAGGTCCTATTGGTTGTATTGTCTATTCCCTTGTTTGGGATGTTGTTTGTTTTATCCAGCTGTCTTGTTTAAAGATGACCACAATGGAAATGCACCTTTTATGGCTCCATTGGATTTGAATGTACATTATGATTGCAGTGCAGATTTATATGTATTTTGAGATAAATATTCCATCAATCATGACGTGACTTGTGTGTGTATGACGTGGAACATATGCATAATAAATTACACAATCAGCCAAGGGTGAAACATGACAACTTATTATGCATGTATAGGTTTCACTGACAGCGCTAAACCCTGCAGCTAGTTCTGTTTGAACGTACAGAATATGAGCCGTGTGACTGTGCACTTGGACTTTAGCCTCTAGGCAGCTTTGATTGATTTCCTCCTCACTGGGGACTGATAAGGTAACAGGAGAGTGCTGAAACTTAACTGGCTGTAGTCAAACTTGACACATTAACACGGTGTGTGCACCCTATCAACATACTGGAGACTATTATTTAGGGTGAACTATTTTTAATGTGGCTACCTTTAAAAGAACACGCCAACATTTTGGGAAATTAGGAAATTAGCTCACACATCACCCGTGATAGATTTATTAGACGAGCCATCTCCAATCAACTGGGCTTTAGTCTGAAATATGTCCCAGATTTTAGACTAAGTCAGAAACACAATCCTGCAGAATATAAAACATTTAACAAAACATCACTTACTCTATGTTAAAGGAACACGCCAACATTTAGCTTACTGTGTTCTCCAGAGAGACAAGAAGATAGATAACAGTTTCCTCTCTGTGCGTTCAGTAGAAAGCTATCTGGCTGCATGTTAGCCTAGCTTAGCACAATGAATGGAAGTGGACATGACCGGTTAGCCTTCGGGAGAGGTGTTAGTTGGACAATGCCTAGGCCATAGGTGTCAAACTCATGGCCCGCGGGCCAAATGTGGCCCGCCACGTCATTTGATGTGGCCCCCAAGAGCTCTGGTAAAAAAAAAGAAATAAAAAAAGAATTTAACATTAATCTTGGGTTAAAAAATTGCGGCGTTAAAAGAATTGTGGGTTAATGCGTTAATAAAGCTTTAACTTTGACAGCCTTAGTTATTACACATTCTTACACATACATGTATGTTGAACATCTGAGGTATTGATGAAGTAACAAAGGAAAAGAGCCAAAAGCACTTACTCCTCAGACATTCTTTGACAATTTTACAGCCCAAAATACAAAAAAGATCCAGGCGGAATAGGTAACAAAGGGTTGAAGAAATATTGTCTGAACTGTCAGATGCAAACTGGCTGTGTGACATAACCGAGCATCTCGCTCAATTGAATAAGAAGCTTATTGACCAATATAGTTGTGAAGTGAGACAACCCTTATTTTGTTATTTTTGAGTACAGTTACAGTTGTGTGTGCATGCAGACACATAATAGCAATTTCATTACGAATTGAAAATGGGGGACCCTGATGTAAACAAGTCGAAAGTCTTTCTCTGGTCTGCATCCCCTTAACAATTGTGTGTATTGAGCTGTACTGTACTGTACTGTACCCATTCTGCAATCTGTTAATTACAGTTAATTAAACTATCTTCCATTAGTTGGATGTATGGCCTCTGCAAGGTTGTGTGCAGCCATTTGTTTTTGTAACATCTGCGACATCTGTCCCACGTGTTCTTTGCAGCTCACAGTTGTTAGTTCTGCCCCTCTTGACTGTGACAAAAAGGTTTTGAACAAACTTAATATCATAGCTTGTATTTGATGATATTCTTCTTTGTTATTTACTTGAATGGTTTGATCATTGATTGATGGAGTAATATGGGGTTCTGATAAACTAAAATAATTTGTTAACATTACATCAGCTAACATATATGTTTACATCTATGCAAATGCATGCAATATGTATAACTTGAATAAGTAATAAATACAGAAACAACATGTTTAACAATATGTAAATGAGTAGCTACATTTATTTTACATTACATTAACATTTATACAGTCTTTGGCCCTTTGAGGGAAACCATAATGCTGATGTGGCCCTCTGTGAAAATGAGTTTGACACCCCTGGCCTAGGCTAACTGGTCATGTCCGCTTCCATTCATTGTGCTAAGCTAGATAGCTTTCTACTGAACGCACAGAGAGGAAACTGGTATATATCTTGTTGTCTCTCTCTGGAGAACACAGTAAGCTAAATGTTGGCGTGTTCCTTTAACATACAGTAAGTGATGTTTCGTTAAATGTTTTATATTCTGCAGGATTGTGTTTCTGACTAAAGCCCAGTTGATTGGAGATGGCTCGTCTAATAAATCTCTCATTGGTGATCTGTTTTTCCGGCAGCTCCTGAGTATTCAGTTTAACCCTTTCACTGCCACACGACAAAGGGTTAACCCTTTCACAACCACACTACAGAAGGTTAACCCTTTCACGTCTACCACACTAGAGACGGTAGTGTGGTAGTGAAAGGTTAACCTTCTGTAGTGTGGTAGTGAAAGGGCTATTCAGGACTATTAATAGATCGCTCCTACCTTCGTCCGGTTCAAGCAGTTGTGGTTCCTGTGAACAAAGCCTTCTAATACATTTCTCTCTCTGATAAGGCAGGGGATTTAGAATTTTAAGCAGCAGTTTTAAAAAAGGAAAAATTGCTAGCCAAAACTAGCTTAGCATCGCAGATCAGGTCACCCGACGTCACCAGCGTCAGTGCGTTCTCTGCAACATCCGGTAATTTAGGGTTAGCAATTTGGCTTTTAGTAATTGGAACGGTAACAAAACACAACCTATTTTGGTGAAACACAATTTTCCCATCAACCCCACATGCTACATCAAGGACAAAATCACTGGTAACAGGAAAATACCATTACTCTCTGCCATAGGCCATTGCACCGGGACTTGTCATAAAGCTGCTATAACATCATGTATGTTTCTCCAAGAGTCCACAGTGTGTTTCACAGAGTGCTGTAATGTTGTAGATGCCTCCTAGCCATTACCGTCCAAACCAACTACCATTAGCGCAACTTAGCTAGCAACACCATGTGGCAGTCCTTATGTTACGGCTAGAGGAAATGGATCTGTAACCTGGCCGCGTACTACCCAAACCATGGGGGGCGTGCTAGCGCGGGGTCACGTGGGCGTCGTGGCCAATCAGAGGAACCCGGAAACCGAACTGCGTTGTATTTGGCATAGACGCACCCTGGCCTACCAGCATTGGGCAAGAGTAATGTCGCACCAAAATGGCAGCTCACACAACAATAGAAAATTGTCACAAAAAAGAACTGTCCTCACACAATAATGCCCAATGGCCACACAGACACAGGTAAACATTGAAGGTGAAAGAACACCATCCACAGAGTGGATACTAGGTTGATACTTACTCAAGTTTGACATGATGGTTAACTTACAGGCAGCCTGTGATTATGCAATGACATGCAACACAAATATCTGCTGGTATTAAGAGGTGTGCACGGTACTTCTGCTACTGTACGCCCATGAAAGGGGGGGCAATTGAAAACGCATTAGGAGCTAAAATATACTACCTGACGGATAACTTACCTATGCAAAAAAAACAATTATGGGATGGGGGAAATGGGAAAGGGATGAATGTGGGGAGACAGCCTAGGGTGTGGGGAAAAGTTAAAAAAAGACTGAATGCTGCTGCCCGGGGTATAGAGCCCAACCAACATTAGATTGTTGGTCCAACAGGATATACCAGGCAGAGGGCAGACAATTGTGGTGCATTCGTGAAAAATCTCTGTATAGAAAAAGTGACAATCCTCGTTGGTTCCGTCCACGTCTAGCTGGTTCCGTCGAGTCAACACCTTATGGAGAGGAAACTTCCATCAGTGGCTAGCTGTTTCCAGTTTAACATCCAACCACACACAGAGAGTTAACAAAGGGCACTTAACTGGGGGAGATGGTGCGTTGAGGAGTGCCCACACTTTTGGAGATTTCCGCCCAGGAATGGCCCCTCATCTTGACTGTGGGCTCCCATGATAAAGCTCAGGTGTGTCTCCATGACCTCATGACGTACCTATGGGAAACTGGAAGAGAGCTGGCGGAAGTACCTGGGGGGGTTGGTTGTCAGCCGGTCATACACATAGTTCAAGAGGTTCATAGTTGAGTCAGTTACACAGTAATCCAAGACATAGGCCTACATATATTCACGTTATCCCAACAGTTCTTACTATGGGTATTGCACTACCACCCCTACAGGACTTATACACCAGGAGGTGCAGATCCAGAGCCTGTAGAATTATGAAGGACCGTCATCACCCCAACAACAGTCTGATTAAACTGCTGCGGTGAGGCAAGCGCCTCCGAATTCATGAAGCGAAAACAGAGAGACTCAGACTCAGCTTCTTCCTCCAAGCCATCAGGACCATAGATAAGATATATATATAACTAGATGGTGCAAGGCGGAGTCTCCACCGTAGTTCACCGGCGGCCATCTTGTCACAGGCAGCACGCCCACTCATAACATGAATGTCTATGGTGCAAGTACTATTGAAATAACCATAGCTTGCAAAATTTCCAACCGATTTACAAACGTTTGGTTTATTACAAACGTTATTAACGTGGCTATGATTCAGGATGCTGGACATGTTGAAATTATTTTCATATGAAAGTCCATTATAAGTATGCAGTATGATAACTACATATCTGACGTTTATAACAAACCAAACTGTTTGAAAATCGGTTGAAAATGTAGCAAGCTATGGTTATTTCAACAGTACATGCACCATAGATATTCATGTTATGAACATACAGTGTGCTGCCTGTGGCAAGATGGCCACCATGTGGCAACGTCGGTATCCATTGGCCAGCAGCGCGGGTGAGTCATCTAGTCTTTATATATGTCTATGATCAGGACACTCAATACTGAGTACTCCACATACAAGCACACATGAACACACACAAACTACACATCCTCACTTACACTCTCTCACACACCACATAATACACAAGAAAAAAGAAAAGATCACTTTAAACTACTTTTGCAATATCCTGAACCCATTGTATATTTGTATATTATTATTAATGCTGTCAGGTGAAAATTAATCTAATTAATTACAGGATTTGTGATTAATTAATCTAATTAATCACATTTGAATCGCATAACCATTTTATGCCTGATATTCTATAATCATATTTCAAATTGCATGTGTCCGGATGGCAGAATTCAGTACTGTATCTACAAAACATTCTGTTTAATCATCTTCCATTTATTAATTTGCTTAGATTTTTCAGGTCTGGTCAATTTTAGCATGGTGTTATTCACAGTCAAAGATAAAAAAAAAGATATGTAATTGATATTCTCATTTGGTTCATTACAATTTACTCAAGCCTAGTAACAGACACAGTATTTCTGACACTGGGAATAAATTCCCTGAGATCCACAGATGTCCCTAGAATCAGATACCAAGAACATGCAAATGGACCATATTAAAAAAAAGGTCTATAAATGTGTATTCTACCTTCTTATGGAATGAATGAGATAAAAAAAAAAAAAAATTATTGTAATACATTTTGAGTTAATTTTCATAACGCGATAATTTGCTGTGTAATTAATTAATCTAATTAGCGCGATAAACTGACAGCCCTAATTATTATATATTATTAACTTGAATCTTATAATTCATGGGGGTATATTGTAACAGTTATGATCATTATGTAATAGTCACCAAAGAGAAAGTGATGTTGTGAGGAACCTGTGACATTTACATCAGCATTTTCTTAATTGTCAGATTTTAGCCGCTCAATAAAAATGTGTATGTTTCCCTCGGGTTCTTGCATGAATATGAGTGGTCAATGTTCAATGCGATACACCAGGGCAGATTGATTGATTGATTGAAAACTTTAATTAACAGATTGCAGAATGGGTACAGTACAGTACAGTACAGTACGCCAGGGGCGGATTTAGGATTGTAGGAGATCCGGGGCTGGGCTCAGATAGTTTTTTTTTTTTACTTTGACACCACAACCTTTAACTTACACCACCACCTTAAAGCAGACAAAAGGCACTAGAGAACACTTAAATTCACACCCTTTAATTAATTAATCTAAGGTGGAAGAATTATGTTTTTGTCAACTTGTTGATTGTGATTTAAAGCTTAGGTCTGAGTCGACCATAACACCAAGACTTAACTCACTCAAATACAGTTAGCAGCTGGATAGACTACAGATGTAAATTAGCTTCTGCTAAATCTGGTGCAAACATATTTTCATGTAACAACGATTAATTGTCCAAAAAAAAAAAATATATTATAATATATATATATATTTTTTGAAAATAGATTCGGGGCTTTTCAGAAAACATTCGGGGCTTGAGCCCAAGTAGCCACCCCCTAGCCCCGCCCCTGCAGTACGCGTCTATGCTTTTACAAATGCGTTCGTGTTTCCGGGTTCCCGTTTTGCCCTCTGATTGGCCACTGACCTACGCTAGTACGCCCCCCTTGCTATGAGCGTAGCAGGACACTGAAATGCAAATGCGTATCACAGTACTGCCTCCAGGAACAGCTGTTTCCGCGTGACTTTATGTGCGCTAAAGTTCTGGTACGTTTAAAGTGCTTAGAAATGCCGGTAAATGCCGGTAAATGCCGGTTCATTCATGCTTTGAGGCACGCTTCCTGACAGGATTTTATAATATTATAATATTGTATTTTATAATAACAATTCATCACACGTTCGGGGACAGAGCTTTCAGTGTGGCAGCTCCCACCCTCTGGAACTCCCTCCCCGCAGAACTCCGCACCACCCCAACTCTGGACTCATTTAAAAAACTGCTCAAAACCCACCTCTTCAACCTGGCCTTCAACCCCTAACTTTCTCACTTTATATGTATGTGTTGTGTCTGTCCACTATGTTTGTTGACTTGTTATCTCCCCCCCCCCCCCCTTATGTAAAGCGACCTTGGGTCCTCTGAAAGGCGCTATATAAAACGAAGTATTATTATTATTATTATTACAGCTTGTATAGCGCATCTTGGATATTTCATTTTTTTCTGTAACGTTAATTAATTTATCCACTCTGGTTGATAAGATAAGATATTCCTTTATTGATCCCCTTGGGGTAATTCAGGCATCATAGCAGCATGGGGGGGGGGGGGGGGGGGTACACAGGTAGTGAAAACAACACAAGCAGTGTAAACAAATAAGTCAATAGAATTGACTATCTAACCAACTGAAATATACAGTATTCACAGTATCAGAGTATTCACATAAGGTGCAGTATGCATAAGGTGGTGTTATTGTCCTTTTTGGGACACCAGAGTGGATAGCTTATTTAACGTTATGAGAAAAAAAAGTAAGCAAGAGATTCAAACAGGGGACCATATGGTCCAAAGGCAGGCCACTAGATAGATAGATAGATAGATAGATAGATAGATAGATAGATAGATAGATAGATAGATAGATAGATAGATAGATAGATAGATAGATAGATAGATAGATAGATAGATAGATAGATAGATAGATAGATAGATAGATAGATAGATAGATAGATAGATAGATAGATAGATAGATAGATAGATAGATAGAAAACAAGAGTACAATCCCCACAATAAAGAGTTTTACACAAACAATTAAAAAGAAAAAATGCTACAGTACCTAAAATAAATTGCTCAGTGTTCCAGTTTTAAAGTGCATATTGCCTTAAAGTGCATGTTGGCTGGTGCTAGCCCTTGTTGTGCAAAGTGCCTGTACATTTGTACTCGAGTTCAGGTGACGGACAGCCTCGGGATATGTCTTCTGCCAGAGGGAAGGGGGTTAAAGAGGTCGTAAGCAGGGTGAGAAGGGTCCCTGATCACCTTTTCCCCTTTCCGGCGGATTTGTGTGGCATAAATGGAGGCCACAGAGGGGAGCTCACAGCCGATGATTTTTGACGCTGTGCGTACAGTTCGTTCTAAATGTCCCCTATCATGGACGGTGGTGTTTCCGTACCACACAGTAATTGAGAAGGTAAGGAAACTCTCTACAGTGGCTCTATAAAAACTGAGCATCGCCTCCCTGGACACACCAAACTTTTTAAGCTGGCGCAGGGAGTGGAGCCTCTGGTGGGCTTTGCTAATTATGAAGCTGGTGTTAACTTCCCATTTTAAATTATCACATATGGTGATGCAGAGGAATTTGAAACTGCCTCCCCGCGCCGGAAGTCAACTATAATTTCCTTTGTCTTAGAGATGTTCAAAAGCAGGTCGTTCTCCTTGCACCATACAGCAAAGCTATCGACTTCAGCTCTATAGGCCAATTCATCCCCGTTCTTAGTTCTTTTTAGTCCCACTACTGTTGTGTCATCCGCATATTTTAAAAATCTGACAGAATCAGAGTGGGAGGCACAGTCGTTAGTGTATAGACAGTAGAGCAGAGGAGAGAGGACACAGCCCTGGGGGGCCCCGGTGTTCAAGGTCCTGGAACTAGAGAACAAATGACCTACTTTAACCACTTGTTCTCTGTCTGAGAGAAAATCTAGAATAAAATAGCACAGAGACTCATCAATTCCGAGCAATTTAAGTTTTTCAAATAATTTAAAAGGCACAATCGTGTTAAACGCTGAACTAAAATCAATAAACTAAATTGGTACATAAGTGGCAGAGGCCTCCAGGTGCTGCAGGATGGTGTGTAAACACATAGATACAGCATCCCCTACAGACCTGTTGGGCTGATAAACAAACTGATACATGTCTAATTTAACAATACTAGATAAATGATCACAGACAAGCCGCTCAAACACCTTCATAATGACAGAGGTCAGAGCGACGGGCCTGTAATCATTCAGACAAGCAGCGCTAGATTTCTTGGGCACAGGTATGACTATGGCAGATTTATAGCATGCCGGGACTTTAAGTGTGCTGAGAGACCAATTAAAAAGATCTGTAAAAACAGTAGCGAGTTGGTCAGCACCATTTTTCCTAACATTTTGTTTGCAGAGTAAGGCTCTGACTTGGTGTTCCTCGACTACAAAGGGGGGGGTTACATGCCCCATTCTATCAGCTACCCTGGGTTGATCACCTGAGTGCACATCAAATCTGCAATAAAATTCATTGAGCTTGTCAGTTGAGCTATACAAGCTGTCACTAATTGTTACTGACTAATGCATCATTTACACTTTTCAAGTGCCAATTGTGGTCGTCGTCCATTATTTGGCATTAATAAATCAGATATCATGCGTGTGTGCTTTTGTGTGTGCGCTCTTGCGCTGACTCGTTAAGCCTTTCCCTACGCATATTCATTTCTGAGCATTTCTTTATCCACTCTGGCGTGATGGTGTATTGTACTCGCAAATCGCTTCCTGTTGAATGAATCGGTTGAGTGCAGCGCCGACTCTCTACTTACGAGGAGGGCATACTAGCGTAGGTCAGTGGCCAATCAGAGTGCAAAACGGGAACCCGGAAACACGAACGCGTTGGTAAAAGCATAGACGTGTACAGCACGGCTCAATACACACAATTGTTAAGGGGATGCAGACCAGAGAAAGACTTTCGTCTTGTTTACATCAGGGTCCCCCATTTTCAATTCATAATGAAGTAGTATGGTTTTGCCAAATACAAGAGGGTAGTGGCTAGAAGACATCCACATTACAGCCGGAGGCCTCTGACCACAGAAGAGGGTAGTGGCTAGAAGACATCCACATTACACCCGGTGGCCTCTGACCACAGAAGGACGCTCTGTGCAACACACTGTGGACTATAGGAGAAACCTACATGATGTTACAGCGGCTTTGTGAATACCCACCATTGAAGACAAAAGCCATCTCCCCAATTTGGAAAATACTGAATTTTGAACCAGTGGTTAAGGACAGGTTGTGGTTATGGTTAGGCATGTAGCCAGGGCCGGACTGGGGAAATAATTCATACCGGGAGATATAGCGCGAAATATAGCCCCAATCAGGCAACTTTTTAAGAATTATTTTGACTTTCTCTTTCATAAATTGTTTATTGAACTTCAGCCCCAATCATAACCACCACATATCGTTTTTTGTAATGTCAGATTTAACAACTCCTTTCAGAAAAGTGGGAGTGTGCCATCTGCCATTCCATTCGCCGCCT
Source organism: Notolepis coatsorum (assembly GCF_963971535.1). Classification (NCBI taxonomy): domain Eukaryota; kingdom Metazoa; phylum Chordata; class Actinopteri; order Aulopiformes; family Paralepididae; genus Notolepis; species Notolepis coatsorum. The sequence goes on from NC_140165.1 coordinate 117,739,586, forward strand.
CCGCTGTCAATCAGATGTATCGCCTGGTCCCGCCTCCACCAATCACAAGCGGCAGCACGGCTCCATTGTGTGTGTGATCCGCGTGAGGGAGAGAGAGTCAGATAGTTCTCCAACTCTGTCGCAGACAGTGAAATCCTGGTTGTTCCCCACCCACCTAGGTTATCTAACTATCACGCCATGCCGCCGCCACAACTAGAAACAATGGCCTGGCAAAAAAAAAAAAAAATTATAATAAAAAATATATATAATTATCATTTTTTTTCTTATCATTTTTTTTTTTTTTATATGTGCAGGCCAGGCCACCGGGAAAACTCCTGGTGCTCCCGATGGCCAGTCCGGGCCTGCATGTAGCTGTTATAGGAATGTTAGAGTTAAGGGCTAAGGAATGAATGTAAGTCAATGCAATGTCCCCAATGGCCTAAACATGTGCATGTGTGCATACTGTATGTGGATGTGTGTGTGTGTGTGTGTGTGTGTGTGTGTGTGTGTGTGTGTGTGTGTGTGTGTGTGTGTGTCCTAAATCAAACCAAGCAGACCATGTACAGTATACAGTGGCTCGCGGCCCCTGATCAAACCAAGCAGACCATGTACAGTATACAGTGGCTCGGCGGCCCGATCAAACCAAGCAGACCATGTACAGTATACAGTGGCTCGGCGGCCCCTGATCAAACCAAGCAGACCATGTACAGTATACAGTGGCTCGGCGGCCCCTGATCAAACCAAGCAGACCATGTACAGTATACAGTGGCTCGGCGGCCCCTGATCAAACCAAGCAGACCATGTACAGTATACAGTGGCTCGGCGGCCCGATCAAACCAAGCAGACCATGTACAGTATACAGTGGCTCGCGGCCCCTGATCAAACCAAGCAGACCATGTACAGTATGGCTCGGGCCCATCAAAAAATAACACAGTATGCTATGACTGGCCCCTGTAAATGTCCTAACACAACCCCCTCAATGTACAGTAAATGACCAAGTATGGTTTTGTCAATATTCCAAGTACAGTTTTGTTTGTACAGTTGTACAGTGTATGTCCCCCACCCCCACCTCCAATGTACAGTCCCCCCTCCCTACCCAACCTCCTCCAATGTACAGTTTCTATGTCAAATGTATATACTCCCTTTTCTGGACTATTTTTATATCACAAACAGTACTGTATTTGCAAGTGTGGTACATGTCATAAATGTATAGATGTAGCAGTACTGTCTATCTGTATGTCATGTATGTCATATATGTTGTGATGAATTGAAAATGGGGGACCCTGATGTAAACAAGACGAAAGTCTTTCTCTGGTCTGCATCCCCTTAACAATTGTATGTATTGAGCTGTACTGTACTGTACCCATTCTGCAATCTGTTAATAAAGTTTTACAATTCAATTCAATTCACGGCAGAATGTGTAGACATTAGACAGACAGTGAAAACAAAGTTCTCCTCCAAGTCCTGTGGGTATTGTCTCCTCAACGTTTCTGCAGCTGAGCGAATTGCAGTTCTGCTCAATGAATGAATCCGAGAGGAATCCGAATTTCCCCTCTAACTAGTGCTATATGTTTCATTGCGTCATTAATAAAGTTTTCAATCAATCAATCAAACAATGCCGTTTGTTTAGACATTCACAAGACTTGCATAACGTTACAACTGCACAGCGGCAGTTTAAACAACAACATTATTATTGTCCCTTACCTTAGATGCGCCGCGCCTGCTGCATGCATCCCACAACGTCATCTTTTCCATTCATTCATTCCAGATAGGGCCGTGGAGAGACATTGTTGTTATTGATATCATCTTCATCAATGCCATCAGCCGTGTTTAGACATTCACAAGACTTGCATAACGTTACAACATAACGTTAGCTAGCAAGCAAGCAAGCTAGTCGACAATATCTCCTTCCTCCATTACAACGCTATCTACAGTACTAGAGAATTCAAAGTGCCCGCGAGGCGATGACGTTGTTGTTGTTGTTGTCACGTTTAGCTTTTATCGCAGGTGTATATATATATCATCAAACGATGCACAATAAGTTCATGAACAATAACAAAACACATGAGTGAATTTGTATTTCACGTGTTGTCATAGAGAAACCTCCACTGGTTAGTAGATACCTGAATTTATCATTCGAAACTGACTGATAGTCTTCTATCACTTCCTTATATCTAGAGACATGGCTTCCTCCAGCATTCTCTCAGCAGAGCTGTTCCAGTGTTCCATCTGCCTGGACGTCTTCTCCGACCCCGTCTCCATCCCCTGTGGACACAGCTTCTGTTCAGCCTGCATCAGAAGATGCTGGTACGACAACAACAACAACAACAACAACAACAACAACAACGACGTCTCCACGTGTCCCAGGTGCAAGCGTGTCTTTCAGGGGCATCCTGAGCTTCGCGAGAACTCCTTCGCCAAAGGAATGGCGGATCAGATCAGAGCCGGGAGAGAGTCTGTGGGCGGTGGTGGAGGCGGCGTGCGCTGTGACGTGTGCGTCGGGAGCAAGCCCAAGGCCTTAAAGTCCTGCCTGGTGTGTCTGACGTCGTACTGCGAGGCACACCTGGAGCCTCACCAGAGGGTCGCCACCCTGAAGATCCACCGGCTGGTCGACCCCGTGCGGAACCTGGAGAGCCGGATGTGCAGGAGGCACGGGAGGCTGCTGGAGCTGTTCTGCAGGAGCGACCGCAGGTGCGTGTGCGTGCTGTGCACCGAGACGGACCACCGCGGCCACGACACGGTGCCAGCGGAGCGGGAGAGCAGAGAGAAGAAGGTGAGGCCGGTGCCTGTGTGTGTGTGTGTGTGTGCCTGTGTGTGTGTGCGTGTGTGTGTGTGTGTGTGTGTGTGTGTGTGTGTGTGTGTGTGTGTGTGTGTGTGCATGTGTGTGCGTGTGTGTGCCTGTGTGTGTGTGTGTGTGTGTGTGTGTGTGTGTGTGTGTGTGTGTGTGTGTGTGTGTGTGTGTGTGTGTGTGTGTGTGTGTGTGTGTCTTTGAATCTCATTCTGACTATGTGGTATTCTTGTCATATCATGATGTTTTTTTCTTTGGTGTATTATTACAGAATACTTTAATTCTGACTTAATTTCTTAAGGTATAACATTTTGATTTCAAGGTCTAATGCGGCATTCAATTATACCTTGGAGGTTGGAAATTCTGACTTTTATAAGAAAAACTTTATAAAACGCCACGTCAACTCGGAGTTCCTAGTCGCAAACTCGGGTAGGATTTCGCAACCCCCAGTTCAAGCCTATGCGTCATTTGATGTCAACATGGACACGTCATATAAACGTTAATGTTGTTTACAGGCCGCGAGTCAAATGACCACGCTCGAGAACTGACCAACCACCGCTGATGGCGAAAATTATTGGTCAGCGTTGTAGCCAACGAGTGTCTGCTTACAACGATAATCCACGGGGGGGGGGGTGCTAGTAGAGGAAGTAGGTGAAAGTTGACGAGTGATATTTTTTGTGACTGAATCTTCAGAACGCAGGGAGGTGAGCCATTTGGGATTTTCACACTTTTTTAATGTGGTACACGGTTTACTAAAACCATTCCCAAGCACAAATTTTTTTACAGATTTGTAACCCTAACCCAAATTTGGACCTGTACTACATAAGACTTTGTTTAGGCTATGGAACCGCTGTGTTTTCCACCTCATACCTCTATTCTGGAACTTAAAAACAGGAATCTGGCAACCACTAAAGAGAAATGTGAGTACACAAGCTCAAGTTCAAACCCCTTTTACTCTACTGTAAAACTAAAAGTGATTCTCCTTTTTTGCTTTAGTAACTTCAGAATGTTACCTTTCAAAAGATACCAGGCTCATGCATGTGCTATAAGTATATAGTATAAATATAAGCTTTGTAAAAAGAAGTATGCAGTCCTCAAAAATTCAAACAAAAATGGCCCCATTTTGGGGGTGATGCTTAAGAGGTTAAGAGTACATTTGTAAGTATATTAGCTATATGTTGTTGTAGACTGTCTTTGTGAGTTGTAGTTCATGCAAGACAAATTATAAGAAAAAATTGCCAAAAAAGTTTAGCGTGAACATCCATGTTTTTCTGGCTTTCTAGCTCGAATGCACGTAGGTCGGAAATTATGTGCTATCCTACTTCCAACTTCCCATCTCCGACCATAAATGAATGCAGCATAGGATGCTCGATATTGGCTTTTTTACCGATACCGATATACCGATATTGTCCAACTCTTAATTTCCGAAACCGATATCAACCGATACCGATATATGCAGGGTTTCCCCCCACAAAAGACTGAATAATTTCAGGTAATTAACATTATGTCTTGTTGTGGAATTACATTTTAATGCCAATATCGGCCGATAATATCGGTAGGCCGATAATATCGGACATCCCAATTCAGATTCTATGATTCTTACTTCTAATCAGGGGTAACCTGAGTAATTGTACTTTGTTACAATACTTAAGTACTGTTTTGGGGGATTTGTACTTTACTTGAGTATTATTAGGTTTGTATACTTGTACTTTTACTCAATTACATTTCAGAGAAAAAAAACATTATTTTTACTCCTTACATTTAAAATGCAGACCTACAAAGTACAAAGTACAAATCTCGAGAGGTTTTGTTTCAGATTTTTACCATCAATTACTAACGTCCTCATATGAAACCCTTCAACTAGACTCCGTCTGGAGGAGGGATATACCAGACCTGGAAAGTGATTTTGATTGGCAAGAAGCCTGGGCAAATGTTCGACTCACATCAAGGAACCCGGACCATCAACAAATCAATCTTAACTATATTCACAGGACATACTTGACTCCTATAAGACTGAAAAAAATGGGTCTTATACAAGACTCCAAATGCTCTTTATGTACAAATGGGGACGAGGGGACATTTATGCACATGTACTGGGACTGCCCACCAGTTAAGATATTCTGGAAAGAGGTGACCCAGCAATTATCAAATCTCGTAACTTGGAATATACCTGTACACCCCTCTGTATTACTGCTGAATGATGTTTTTGAGTGTGCAGTACATCCACAGCTAAAGAGATTGGTTTTATCGGGTATCACAGTGGCTAAAAAGCTGATAGCATCACGATGGTTCCAACCGGAAAAAATGTGCCGAAAGGTCTGGATTATTACATATCTCGATGTGATCTATCAAGAAATATCTACAGCAAGAATTTTGGGTATCAATGAATCCAAAATGACATTGTGGTTAGAAGTGGTGGAGAAAATAAAAGCTAGCATATAATGGTAATGTCTGGTTAGGAGCGAGGGAAAATGGATGGATTATCCAATGGGGGGTCCGGGAGGGGGGGGGGGGGGGTACGAGCTGGAGCATATGTGTGTAGGTTTTTAGATAACAGGTATTAAGGGTATATCCTATATATGACAATTAACTAAAATGTGATTTCATTGAATGTGCACTGTCAACTAATGCTTGTGTATCTTATCGTGTGTTGTCATGTTTGTTTATGTGTTTGTTTAAAAAATAATAAAAAAATAATACAAAAAAAAGTACAAATCTCGCAGGTCCAACCATTTTAATTAGTATATTTGTTTCTCTTCCTGAACTAACGTTAACGTTATTAATCCTTAGGCCGCACTTTATTTAAAAACAGCCAATCAAATCCCCATCAATGGAAAATGAACCCGCCCACCCATGCTGGTCCTTGTGCAAGATTAGAATGCAGGGATCTTTGATTAAACACCTGCTATCAGAAGAATAGACAGTCAGAGTGACAAGCTACAGAAGATGGCCACAAACGATAGTATGAGTGATGAAGAGGGCGAAACGGAACATGTCATTGCGCCGGAATAATTTTTTTTTTTACTTTGACTTTTTAGTACATTTAAAAGTAGAAACCTTTTGACTTTTACTCAAGTGTGTTTTTAGCCAGATACTCTGACTTTTACTTGAGTAATATTTTGAGACGGTACCCATACTTTCACTTAAGTATAATTTCTGGGTACCTTTTACACCCCTGCTTCTAATGCTATCTCAACTTCTGATACTGATTTTGTTTCATTTGTTTGATTGTCTGATTCCTAAATCCGATTTTTATTGTGGTTCTGCTTGTGATGTAAAAGGCTCAGATGAAGAAGACGGAGGCTGTGGTTCAGCAGAAGATCCGGGACAGATTGCAGAAGATGGAGGAGATCAAACGCTCTGTGGAGCTCGGCAGAGTGTGTTGCCTTCCAGGCCCTTTGATTTACAGACTGTACACATACATAGATATATATATATATATATTGCTGCTGTCAGACAAAAAACACACATCTCTAAAGAAATTAAGAAAAACAACCTCATTTTCAGATTGATGTACTTCTAATTATATAAGAAAGGTTGAGATCCAAGGCAGCTCTACAGTTTTTAAAAAGCCTTTAATAAGTGGCTTACATTATTTAGAAAAATCTTTTAAAAGTCCAACATGTTTCGGCCTACATGGCCTTCTTCAGGGTGTTGCTGTGACAAAAACAATACTGTGACTAAATAGAGGAAAAAAGGAAAAAACACACAACTCAGGGAGACACTAATTGCAATGGGGGACAGCTGGTCCCAATTAAATGAAGGCAAAGCAACATTCTCAACTTGAGTTGAAGTAAATATACAATAATACTAAATAGAAAAACACATTTGTATATTATATAAGTATATATACACACAAGCTCAAAATATTATAACATCTTAAAGAAATGAGTCAAAAATAGAATAGATCAATAATAATATAAACAATTACCAACAATTATCAAAAAACAATTATCAAAAAACAACAATGTAAGAGCATTGAGTAATGCATGACAAAGAATAATAATACTATAATGTAATCTACTTAGCCTATAAAAGTGACAGTATGTCCGTAGAGTCATTTAAACCTGTAAAAAGGTGGCCTGTAGTCTATCAAAATACAATAAATAACAATGTATAAATACAATAAATAAATAAAGTGATCTACTGGCCTATAAAAATGATACCATGTCTATGGAATCATTTAAACCTGGGAGTGAGGTGGCCTGTAGTCTATCGATCCAGCGACTTTCTTTCTGGTTTAGAATTCTTTGTCTATTACCTCCTCTAGACGTGAGTGGAACACTGTCAATTCCGATAGCTGTAAATAAAGCAGAGGTACTATGGTGAACTTCATGAATATGTTTAGCCATTGCATAATCCATGTTGTTAGTTTTAATAGCATATTTATGATCTGCCAGTCGATCAAGTAGACGGCGTTTCGTACGACCAACATAAAAAGAGTCACATTTGGAACAAGACAGTATATAAATAACATGTGTCGTTTGACAATTAATAAAGCTGTTAGAAGTATATGTCTGTTTTGTAACTGGGTGGGTAAAAGCTTTTGATCTTATCACCACATCACATTGTTTGCAGTGACCACATCTATACGTTCCTATAGGAGGCTTAGGTAGCCATGTAGATTTGACATCTGCCGGTAGATGGCTTCGTACTAATTTATCTCCGAGATTGGGAGCTCTCCTAAATGTACAGAGGGGCGGGTCAGGGAAAATGTTAGACAGGGACTCATCACATTGGATCAAGCTCCAATTCTTTTTAATTATATTGCGAACAGCAAGGGCTTTAGTACTATAAGTGGTAGAAGGGTGTTTTTCTCTTTCAGTGTCTTTCTTTTTAAGAGGGAGTCGCGTTCTACAGTAGCGGCTTCAGATATAGCTATTTTAAGAGTATTATGTGTATAGCCACGTTCTCTAAAGCGATCATACATTTCTCCGCTCTTTTCTCTAAAATCAGCCTCACTGTCACAAATTCTACATACTCTTTTAAATTGGCCGTACGGAACATTGTTGATCAAAGTAGAGGGGTGGAAGCTCTCTGCATGTAAAATAGTATTTTTATGCGTTAACTTCCTGTACAATGACGTATGTAAGTCACCATTCAAGTCTTTAGTGATTTCTAAGTCCAGAAAATGGATCTTATCAGGACTCAAATCTAGAGACAGTTTTATATTTGAGTTAGTGTTGTTCAAATAACTATGAAAAGCTTTCAATTCATCAATAGTGCCTTTCCACCACATAATGATGTCATCTATATATCTGGCCCACCAGATGATCTTATCTTTAAATACGTTTTGAGTGTTGAACACATAGTCCTCCTCCCATTTTCCCATAAACAAGCCTGCATATGAAGGGCTAAAACATGCACCCATAGCACAGCCTTTTACCTGTCGATACATTTTGTCCTGAAATAAAAACACATTATTAAGTAAAGTAAATTTGGTTAGTTTGACCAAAAAATCTGTAGGGGGGTCCTGTGAGTCAGTGCGAGTATCTAAAAAATGTCTCATGGCTGTCATGCCTTGGTCATGGGCAATACTGGTGTAAAGGACTTCTACAGCCATTGTCGCCAAGTAAGTGCCTGGTCCAATATTACCTTGCTCTTTGATTTTATTGAGAACATCTGTAGTGTCCTGTAAATAAGCTGGAAGCGTTGGAAGTAGTGGTTTAATAAAAAAATCTACGTATTTAGATATAGGCTCAGTCAGGCTATCGTTCCCTGAAATCACTGGTCTCCCCGGTGGTTCAGCAAGGTTTTTATGTATCTTAGGCAATAAATAGAAGGAGGCCATACGAGGGTTATCATTGTATAAGAACTTAAATTCTTGGTCAGAGATAAGGTTATCTTCTTTCGACCTAACTAGCAAGTCTTTAAGTTCTTCTGCTAATATAGTTGACGGGTTAGAAGTAAGAGGGAGATAAAAAGTAGTGTCCTGAAGTTGTCGGGACGCCTCTTTAACGTATTGTTCTACACCCCAAACTACTATGGCTCCTCCCTTGTCGGCTCTCTTAATGACAATATTTCTATTATCTGAGAGTTCTTTGAGGGCATCTTGTTCGTTTTTAGTCAAATTATGGTGGACATGTGTCTTGCTATTAGTTAATTTCTTTACTTCATAATTTACTTTTTTCTCGAATGTGCTCAACGTAGTATTCTGTACTACTGGACAAAAATATGATTTAGGCTTAAAAGGAGTACATGGAGTAATAATATTTTGACTAACTGGGGTAAACACACACTGTGGATTCTGCTTATACCATGCCTTAATGTGCAGATTCCTATAAAAGCGAAACAAGTCTGTTTTTAATTCAAAGTCATTGGGAAGATTGGTCGGGGAGAAAGAGAGACCTTTGGATAATACCTTGTTCTGCGCATCAGTAAGCTGTACGTCTGACAAGTTGATCACTACCTCTGTTGGCTCCGTGTGTGATATTTGCGATGCGGGTTTCTTTCTCCCCCTCCTCGTCCTCTTCCTCTGTTTTCCTTGTGGGGTGTCCGTGTGTCCTTGTCTTGGCTCGTTAGAGATTGGTCTTCTCCTAAAAAATCCACTCCGGGGTTCCTTCGTGGGGCATCAGAGTCTTCTTCTTCACTGGTGAAGTTGAAGGAGACAGTGCGGGGACGTGTGTGCTTGGGTTCATGGAAGTGTTGAGCCTTGCGTCTATGCCATGGGTTGGCAGCCCCTGGTCTGTGCCATGAGTAAACATTGTTCTCTTTAAAATATTTTTCATCCCGCTGGAATTTCCGGAGCTTATCTTGTTTGAGTGTCATTGCAAATTTGTTCAAATGTTCTGTTAATTTGATTTCAAGTGGAGCCTTTTCCAGGTCTTTGTTCAGTGTATCCACCTTCTTGTTCATTTCCTCAATTTCATGCTGAACAATCTGTCGATCTTTGGTAGCTTCTTCTATCAGTAGGAGCATTAAATCGGACGAGCATTTATTAAGAATAGATTCCCATTTCTTTTTGAAATCAGTATTGTCCTTTGATCCAAATGAAGGGAATTTCTTGATTCTTAGGCCCCGTGGAATGTATCCTTTTCTCCAGTAATCGGATAACGTGATAGAATTAAGGTCCAATTTAATGTCTCTCCTTAAGGTATTTCAAGTCGGTAAAGATATCTTTAAGATCAGAGTTCATTGAGGTGTCAGCTTGTGCTCCATCAAGTAATGATGAGCTTATGATGATCCGTTTTCCATCCTCGTTAGAATAAGAAAATCCATTGGGTTCCATAGTTGAATCCAAGAGTTGAGTATAGTAAATGATATAAAAATGACGCACTACACCTAACCAGGTGGAGCACCTCTCCAAAAAGCTTACCCCGTGTGCTTGAATTTGAACAGAACAAAGGATATGGAGAGGGCTTCAGCGTTCTTATTTTGTTTCAGGTAGGTGCTCTTTGGATTAAATCCGGGGTAGGATTCGCTTATATAAGAAAGGTTGAGATCCAAGGCAGCTCTACAGTTTTTAAAAAGCCTTTAATAAGTGGCTTACATTATTTAGAAAAATCTTTTAAAAGTCCAACATGTTTCGGCCTACATGGCCTTCTTCAGGGTGTTGCTGTGACAAAAACAATACTGTGACTAAATAGAGGAAAAAAGGAAAAAACACACAACTCAGGGAGACACTAATTGCAATGGGGGACAGCTGGTCCCAATTAAATGAAGGCAAAGCAACATTCTCAACTTGAGTTGAAGTAAATATACAATAATACTAAATAGAAAAACAAATTTGTATATTATATAAGTATATATACACACAAGCTCAAAATATTATAACATCTTAAAGAAATGAGTCAAAAATAGAATAGATCAATAATAATATAAACAATTACCAACAATTATCAAAAAACAATTATCAAAAAACAATTATCAAAAAACAACAATTTAAGAGCATTGAGTAATGCATGACAAAGAATAATAATACTATAATGTAATCTACTTAGCCTATAAAAGTGACAGTATGTCCGTAGAGTCATTTAAACCTGTAAAAAGGTGGCCTGTAGTCTATCAAAATACAATAAATAACAATGTATAAATACAATAAATAAATTAGTGATCTACTGGCCTATAAAAATGTCTATGGAATCATTTAAACCTGGGAGTGAGGTGGCCTGTAGTCTATCGATCCAGCGACTTTCTTTCTGGTTTAGAATTCTTTGTCTATTACCTCCTCTAGACGTGAGTGGAACACTGTCAATTCCGATGTAAATAAAGCAGAGGTACTATGGTGAACTTCATGAATATGTTTAGCCATTGCATAATCCATGTTGTTAGTTTTAATAGCATATTTATGATCTGCCAGTCGATCAAGTAGACGGCGTTTCGTACGACCAACATAAAAAGAGTCACATTTGGAACAAGACAGTATATAAATAACATGTGTCGTTTGACAATTAATAAAGCTGTTAGAAGTATATGTCTGTTTTGTAACTGGGTGGGTAAAAGCTTTTGATCTTATCACCACATCACATTGTTTGCAGTGACCACATCTATACGTTCCTATAGGAGGCTTAGGTAGCCATGTAGATTTGACATCTGCCGGTAGATGGCTTCGTACTAATTTATCTCCGAGATTGGGAGCTCTCCTAAATGTACAGAGGGGCGGGTCAGGGAAAATGTTAGACCGGGACTCATCACATTGGATCAAGCTCCAATTCTTTTTAATTATATTGCGAACAGCAAGGGCTTTAGTACTATAAGTGGTAGAGAAAAACACCCTATCGGTTTTCTCTTTCAGTGTCTTTCTTTTTAAGAGGGAGTCGCGTTCTACAGTAGCGGCTTCAGATAATTGGAGCTTGATCCAATGTGATGAGTCCCTGTCTAACATTTTCCCTGACCCGCCCCTCTGTACATTTAGGAGAGCTCCCAATCTCGGAGATAAATTAGTACGAAGCCATCTACCGGCAGATGTCAAATCTACATGGCTACCTAAGCCTCCTATAGGAACGTATAGATGTGGTCACTGCAAACAATGTGATGTGGTGATAAGATCAAAAGCTTTTACCCACCCAGTTACAAAACAGACATATACTTCTAACAGCTTTATTAATTGTCAAACGACACATGTTATTTATATACTGTCTTGTTCCAAATGTGACTCTTTTTATGTTGGTCGTACGAAACGCTGTCTACTTGATCGACTGGCAGATCATAAATATGCTATTAAAACTAACAACATGGATTATGCAATGGCTAAACATATTCATGAAGTTCACCATAGTACCTCTGCTTTATTTACAGCTATCGGAATTGACAGTGTTCCACTCACGTCTAGAGGAGGTAATAGACAAAGAATTCTAAACCAGAAAGAAAGTCGCTGGATCGATAGACTACAGGCCACCTCACTCCCAGGTTTAAATTATTCCATAGACATGGTATCATTTTTATAGGCCAGTAGATCACTTTATTTATTTATTGTATTTATACATTGTTATTTATTGTATTTTGATAGACTACATGCCACCTTTTTACAGGTTTAAATGACTCTACGGACATACTGTCACTTTTATAGGCTAAGTAGATTACATTATAGTATTATTATTCTTTGTCATGCATTACTCAATGCTCTTACATTGTTGTTTTTTGATAATTGTTTTTTGATAATTGTTTTTTGATAATTTTTGTTAATTGTTTATATTATTATTGATCTATTCTATTTTTGACTCATTTCTTTAAGATGTTATAATATTTTGAGCTTGTGTGTATATATACTTATATAATATACAAATTTGTTTTTCTATTAAGTATTATTGTATATTTACTTCAACTCAAGTTGAGAATGTTGCTTTGCCTTCATTTAATTGGGACCAGCTGTCCCCCATTGCAATTAGTGTCTCCCTGAGTTGTGTGTTTTTTCCTTTTTTCCTCTATTTAGTCACAGTATTGTTTTTGTCACAGCAACACCCTGAAGAAGGCCATGTAGGCCGAAACATGTTGGACTTTTAAAAGATTTTTCTAAATAATGTAAGCCACTTATTAAAGGCTTTTTAAAAACTGTAGAGCTGCCTTGGATCTCAACCTTTCTTATATAAGCGAATCCTACCCCGGATTTAATCCAAAGAGCACCTACCTGAAACAAAATAAGAACGCTGAAGCCCTCTCCATATCCTTTGTTCTGATGTACTTCTAAGTTGTACATTGGGGGGTTGAATTGACCATTATTCACACAGCAGCCATTTGGGGTATAGGATGGAAAGGAAGCCAACCTGAGCATGATATAAGAGCAAAATGACTGCTGTTTGTATATGGTCAATGGCTTTCACTGGATCTTGGGTCATGACACTGGCATGATGACACGATTGCTCAAATCAGACCTACAATTCTTACTTTTTGTTGTTTAAATTGCTTGGTGCCATCAGACAAATTCGAAGAGAGATATAGAAGAAAGCATGCAGGTCTTCGCCGCATTGATGCACTCCATTGAGAGAAGCCAGGCTGAGCTGCTGCAGGTGATTCAGGAGAAGCAGGAAGCAGCAGAGAAGAGAGCTGAAGGCCTCATCAAAGAGCTGGAGGAGGAAGTCAGGGAGATGCAGAGGAGGAGCACAGAGATGGACCAGCTTTCACACACAGAGGACCACCTCCACCTTCTACAGGTCAGTCACATAGAGAACCCCCTCCACCTTCTACAGGTCAGTCTTCTGGACCACCTCCACCTCCTACAGGTCAGTCTTCTGGTCCACCTACACCTTCTACAGGTCAGTCACATAGAGAACCCCCTCCACCTTCTACAGGTCAGTCTTCTGGACCACCTCCACCTCCTACAGGTCAGTCTTCTGGTCCACCTCCACCTTCTACAGGTCAGTCTTCTGGTCCACCTCCACCTTCTACAGGTCAGTCTTCTGGTCCACCTCCACCTTCTACAGGTCAGTCTTCTGGACCACCTCCACCTCCTACAGGTCAGTCTTCTGGTCCAGCTCCACCTCCTACAGGTCAGTCACATAGAGAACCCCCTCCACCTTCTACAGGTCAGTCTTCTGGTCCACCTCCACCTCCTACAGGTCAGTCTTCTGGACCACCTCCACCTCCTACAGGTCAGTCTTCTGGACCACCTCCACCTCCTACAGGTCAGTCTTCTGGACCACCTCCACCTTCTACAGGTCAGTCTTCTGGACCACCTCCACCTCCTACAGGTCAGGCTTCTGGACCACCTCCACCTTCTACAGGTCAGTCTTCTGGACCACCTCCACCTTCTACAGGTCAGTCACATAGAGAACCCCCTCCACCTTCTACAGGTCAGTCTTCTGGACCACCTCCACCTCCTACAGGTCAGTCTTCTGGTCCACCTCCACCTCCTACAGGTCAGTCTTCTGGTCCACCTCCACCTCCTACAGGTCAGTCTTCTGGTCCACCTCCACCTCCTACAGGTCAGTCTTCTGGACCACCTCCACCTTCTACAGGTCAGTCTTCTGGACCACCTCCACCTTCTACAGGTCAGTCTTCTGGACCACCTCCACCTTCTACAGGTCAGTCTTCTGGACCACCTCCACCTTCTACAGGTCAGTCTTCTGGACCACCTCCACCTTCTACAGGTCAGTCTTCTGGACCACCTCCACCTTCTACAGGTCAGTCTTCTGGACCACCTCCAGCTCCTACAGGTCAGTCTTCTGGACCACCTCCAGCTCCTACAGGTCAGTCTTCTGGACCACCTCCACCTCCTACAGGTCAGTCTTCTGGACCACCTCCAGCTCCTACAGGTCAGTCTTCTGGTCCACCTCCACCTCCTACAGGTCAGTCTTCTGGTCCACCTCCACCTTCTACAGGTCAGTCTTCTGGACCACCTCCAGCTCCTACAGGTCAGTCTTCTGGACCACCTCCACCTCCTACAGGTCAGTCTTCTGGTCCACCTCCACCTTCTACAGGTCAGTCTTCTGGACCACCTCCACCTCCTACAGGTCAGTCTTCTGGTCCACCTCCACCTTCTACAGGTCAGTCTTCTGGACGACCTCCACCTCCTACAGGTCAGTCTTCTGGACCACCTCCACCTCCTACAGGTCAGTCTTCTGGTCCACCTCCACCTTCTACAGGTCAGTCTTCTGGACCACCTCCACCTCCTACAGGTCAGTCTTCTGGTCCACCTCCACCTTCTACAGGTCAGTCTTCTGGACGACCTCCAGCTCCTACAGGTCAGTCTTCTGGACCACCTCCAGCTCCTACAGGTCAGTCTTCTGGACCACCTCCAGCTCCTACAGGTCAGTCTTCTGGTCCACCTCCACCTTCTACAGGTCAGTCTTCTGGACCACCTCCACCTTCTACAGGTCAGTCTTCTGGACCACCTCCACCTTCTACAGGTCAGTCTTCTGGACCACCTCCAGCTCCTACAGGTCAGTCTTCTGGACCACCTCCACCTTCTACAGGTCAGTCTTCTGGACGACCTCCAGCTTCTACAGGTCAGTCTTCTGGACCACCTCCACCTTCTACAGGTCAGTCTTCTGGACCACCTCCACCTTCTACAGGTCAGTCTTCTGGACCACCTCCACCTCCTACAGGTCAGTCTTCTGGTCCACCTCCAGCTCCTACAGGTCAGTCTTCTGGTCCACCTCCACCTTCTACAGGTCAGTCTTCTGGACCACCTCCACCTCCTACAGGTCAGTCTTCTGGACCACCTCCACCTTCTACAGGTCAGTCTTCTGGACCACCTCCAGCTCCTACAGGTCAGTCTTCTGGACCACCTCCACCTTCTACAGGTCAGTCTTCTGGACCACCTCCACCTTCTACAGGTCAGTCTTCTGGTCCACCTCCACCTTCTACAGGTCAGTCTTCTGGACCACCTCCACCTTCTACAGGTCAGTCTTCTGGACCACCTCCAGCTCCTACAGGTCAGTCTTCTGGTCCACCTCCACCTTCTACAGGTCAGTCTTCTGGACGACCTCCAGCTCCTACAGGTCAGTCTTCTGGTCCACCTCCACCTTCTACAGGTAATTCTTCTGGACCACCTCCACCTCCTACAGGTCAGTCTTCTGGTCCACCTCCACCTCCTACAGGTCAGTCTTCTGGTCCACCTCCACCTTCTACAGGTCAGTCTTCTGGACCACCTCCACCTCCTACAGGTCAGTCTTCTGGACCACCTCCACCTCCTACAGGTCAGTCTTCTGGACCACCTCCAGCTCCTACAGGTCAGTCTTCTCTCTGGGCTAGATGAATGAGCAAACATATAGTAGTGTTCTCCACTCCTGTTCTGTTCTCTTCTGCCTCGCTCTTAAATTGTTATGGAATTTGTCTATTCATGTATTATTCTATCATCAGCTAAGCCACAAATAGTTGCATTATTATTCTCTCTTCATGTGTGGCCGTGCTTGAGAAAGATATTTGCCAGCTTAAGTAAATTATACTGTCTTTGTTAATGTAGAGTAGAGCAAAGTAGAGTAGAACAATAGAACAATAGAGCCAATCTTAAAGGGGAGTGCCACACAGATTGTGAATAGGGGGACAGTTCAGTCAGTATTTGTACATATGTACCACTCTCTCCTAAAGCTAGAACTCTTAATTACAGTCTAAAGTACAGTAGAGTAGTCTTAATTAGAGTATAGCCTGAAGTACAGTAGAGTAGTCTTAATTAGAGTAGTCCAAAGTACAGTAGAGTAGTCTTAATTAGAGTATAGCCTGAAGTACAGTAGAGTAGTCTTAATTAGAGTAGTCCAAAGTACAGTAGAGTAGTCTTAATTAGAGTATAGTCTAAAGTACAGTATAGAGTAGAGTCTAGAATAGAAGTAGAGTAGTCTAAAGTAAAGTGTAGTTTAAACTAAAGTAGAGTAGAGTGTATTTAAGTGTCACTAATAACAACTCTGAGAGGAAAACCACTCACAGATGAGGTTTGAGAACCAATGCGAATACAATACAACTAACCATATTAAAAGACAGCACATCAAATGAATGAACCTCGACTGAATGAACACTGCGTTCATATTCCCTGTCTTAGAGGTTCCCATATGTGAACGCTCCTACGCCCACTAAGGACTGGTGTCAGATCAGTGTCCATTCAGTCCTGTGTGTGGGGACTGTAAGGAGAACTGTTGCCCACATTGAAGAGCTGCTACAACCAGTTCTGGAAAAGCTGTCCAGTCAAGGTGAGAGTCCCCTTCTCAAAATAATTCATTATGGATTTTCAATATTATTCATATTATTCTCATTTGACATGTCGTGCATTTCATACCAAATTAGCCCAGCGCTATAGATACAGCTCATTGGCCATGGTTATCATTGAATTATAATCATCTGTTGCTTGATTAAGATCACCCATTGTTTGCCTACCAAAATGTTGGTGGTGATGATGCAATACATTTACATTTACATTTAGTCATTTAGCTGACGCTTTTATCCAAAGCGACTTACAAGTTCTGTACGACAAGCCATCAGGAAGGGCACAACTCTATCAGCTGAGCAACAATGTTCATCAAAGTGTTGAGTGCTACAGTGTAGGTTAGTTTATTAGGACAAGTGCATGACAGTACGGTTAGTTAGGGTTAGATTTTTTTTATTGTTTTTTTTTTTTTTTTTTTTTTAAATCAGATAATGGTTGAAGAAGTGCGTCTTTAGTCGACGGCGAAAGATTGGACGTGATTCGGCTGTCCTAACTGGGGTGGGTAGTTCATTCCACCATTGTGGGGCAAGGACTGAGAATAGGCGACTTCTCTTTGATGACCCTCCCGGAGCTTGGATAGGAGTAGGTCTGAGGCGGCCAGAAGATGCAGAGCGTAGGGGTCTTGAGGGTGTGTAGTTAGAGACCATTGACCGGAGGTAGGCGGGAGCGGTTCCCTTTGCCGCACGGTATGCTAGGTCGAGGGCCTTGAAGCGGATTCGTGCAGCAATGGGGAGCCAGTGCAGGTCCCTAAGAAGTGGGGTGACATGGGCCGACTTCGGTAGGTTTGAGATCAGGCGGGCTGCTGCGTTCTGAATGAGTTGAAGAGGCTTAGTGGCAGTGGCCGGGAGGCCAGCGAGCAGTGCATTGCAGTAGTCGAGGCGGGAGATGACTGTTGATTGGACGAGGAGTTGGGTGGCTTCTTTTGTCAGGAAGGGGCGTATCCTTCTGACGTTGCTCAGGAGGAATCGGCAGGTTCTGGTCGTCGCTGCGATGTGAGCAGAGAAGTTCAACTGGTCGTCGAGGACAACACCAAGGTTCTTGGCGGTCGGGGACGCAGTCACAGCTGCATTCTCAACTGTGATTGAAAGGTCGGTTAGGGGGGAGGATTTGGCCGGCAGGTGGAGCAATTCTGTTTTGCTTAGGTTCAGTTTGAGGTGGTTGGACGTCATCCAGGCTGAGATGTCGGACAGACAGGCCGAGATCCGCTCAGAGACGTGGATATCTGAGGGAGGGAAGGAGAGGAAGAGTTGAGTATCGTCGGCATAACAATGGTAGGAGAAGCCATGAGACGTGATAATGTTACCCAGTGATTTAGTGTAGAGGGAGAAGAGAAGGGGTCCTAAAACCGAGCCCTGGGGGACACCCGTCCGCAGGGGGCGGGTGGCCGACAGGGTCCCTCTCCATGACAATAGAATACTATGGACTGTCATGCCGACTAGAAACAATGTCAACATGAAACCAACATGATAACTGATAATATGCTGCTAATCCTTACATTGGTGGATATGATTGAATGTTGTTTTCAATGTATGTTAATTTACTTACTACTCGTGAGGCGACAGTGGCTCGCGAGGTAGAGCAGTCGTCTGGCAATCCAGAGGTTCCCAGTTCGATTCCCGCTTCTCCCGGGCAGCGTGTCGATGTGTCCTTGAGCAAAACACTTAACCCCTAATTGCTCCTGATGAGCAGGTTGGCACTTTGCATGGTTGCCTCCGCCGTCGGTGTGTGAATGTGTGAATGAATGGGTAAAAATGTGAGGAACAAATTGTAAAGTGCTTTGGATAAAAGCGCTATATAAAAATGCAGCCATTTACCATTTACTTTACTTAATTCACAGAGCATGAGAAGATGCAGTTGTATGCAGGTACAGTAAACATTTACATAATTGTATCGAAACCTACACAAACCAAAAGACAATTGTGCAGAAAATCTGATGTGATAACAATACAGAATCAAATTCACATGCATACACATTCTTGCCCCACGACAAATAGATATTATGTAATAATTGGAAAACAAAATTGAAAAATAATTGTCAAAAATCAACCTTGATAACACTTGACTCGCTCAATTATCTACCACTACAGTTAATGTCCGTCTGGACCCGAGAACTGCCAACCCCTGGCTGGTTCTGTCAGAAGACGGAATGCAGGTCTGGGATGGAGAGGTCGAGAACAACCTGCCGGATTCACCGGAGCGCTTCGACAGGGCGCCTTGTGTCCTCGGCACCAGGGTAGGCCGTCGATTCAACCAGTTAAAATCAGTAGTACTGCACTGCCTGAAGCAGAAATAAAGTGATACCATAGTGTATACGTTCTCAATGACAAATCGATAGTTTAACAAGGTAAAAAAATATAACTAACTAGATTTATTATATTTTTGTCGTTATTTCAATTAGTTTCACATTGATTGATAAATTGGAAGTGCAACTAATAATAATAAAGTGTATTCTCAATTTAAGATTGAGATTATATATACATTTTAATTTGAGAATATACATATACACATATGTAACGGTTGTGACAACGTCACCTCAAACTTCGATGCCCCGAGTGGGAGTCGAACCCGGGTCTCCCACACCGGAGGCAGCAACACAGACCGCTATACCAAGAGGTGCATCCACTTATAAGTAATGGGTCTATGCGTCTTTTGAGGATGTGAGAGTGAGTTTAACCCATAGCACCACTACTCACCGCAGCCCTTCTTGACTTCACGATACCATCCGTTACACATATAAACATTTTTATTTGAGATTATACATGAGAGAGCTGTCACTAATCAAGCTGCACTCATTATCTTGGGTTTCTTCTGTTCTTCACACTGTTACACGATGTTACTGATCCAGTCTCAGATTTACCCTGAAACCTTGTCGCCATGCAGGGTTTCACCACGGGCAGACATTACTGGGAAGTCAATGTCGGCGACAAAACTGCGTGGGACCTGGGCGTGGCTCGCCGGTCGATCCGCAGGAAGGGAGTGGTCACACTGAGCCCGGAGGATGGCTATTGGTCGATATGTCTGAGGAGGGGGAGCGAGTACCGGGCGTGTGCGCGACAGTCGGAGGTGCTGTGTCTCCCGGAGAACCCACAGGTTATCGGGGTGTTTGTCGACCACGAGGACGGGACGGTGTCGTTTTACGACGCAGAGGCCCAGTCTCACATTTACTCCTTCACCGGGTTCCGCTTCACGGAAGCCCTGTTTCCTCTCTTCAACCCAGACATGAGTGACAGTGGCAACAACAAATCACCTCTCGTCATCCGCCCTGTCGGCGACATGAATGGAGATGGGATTTTTGACGACATCACTATATGAAAGTTAACATTTAACTTTCATGACTTTCTCGTTAACCCTGGTTGTGTTCAAAATTTGTTTCTGTTCATGGTGTTCGTGGGTCAATTTTGACCCATGATGAATGTCTATCATCCAATATTGTTTTTTTATTACATAACTAACTTATTATGCATTTATAACCATACAATCCTATTTTCATTTCATTGTATGGGCCCAACACACATTACACTACATATTTTATATACAATATATAAATTTTTAAGTAAAACGTTTGATTAAATTCACTCATTATATTCCCTAGACGATAGTGGATAATTATGTTATCTGACTAAAATAAACTAATATTAGAATAGTATATATATATATATATATATAAATAAATAAAAAAAGTTAAGGTTTTTAGAACTTTATTAATTACACTAAACTCTATGGTGTTATGGGTCAAAATTGACCCGTATAGATTGATGCTAGAAAAAGCTGAAAAATTACGCATTTTGTTCACATGCACAAATCAGAGTATGTAATTGTTTGAGTGTGATCCTTGCAGACGTATTTCCTGCAGGTGTGGCAAGTCGTGCTGGTTTTTCTGTCCTTGTTGGAAGGGCATGACTGGCACCTCTTTCTCTTTCTGCCTCTGGCGTCCTCTGCCTCAGTCCTAGTGGAGGTTGCTGATGTGGTTGCAGCCTGCAGCTCCCTCACCAAGTTGGCAGAGCCAGGAGTTCTGGGAACTGACTGACGTTGTTCAATGTGGGTATTCACCAGAGCTCTTCCCAGCTCCTGAAGAAAGAGCCTACTCTTGTAGAGCTTCTTGTTGTTCCACCCAGGATTGATTTCAGTCCGCACCACGAACGCATTATAGACTGAGACATCAAGAATGTTATAAAGGACAGCCAATGGCCAATGGTCTTCCTTTGGCAAGTGTACGTGCCAGTGACCTTATCGAGGTTGTCGACTCCGCCTTTGTTCCTGTTGTAGTCCAGGATCATGTCCTCCCTACTGCTCACAGCAGCATTCTTATGGAGAGTGGACATAATTCTTTGGACAGTATGACACCGTTGTGGTGGTCTCCGTAAAGGCAAACTTTGAGGAGAGAGGTGCTCTGTCCTTTATATCTAGCAGTGCAGAAGGAAGCTCAAGTTTGTTCTTCCTGACTATTCCCACCATGGTCAGTTTTTTCTTCAACAGTTCTTGGCCCAGGGCATAAGATGTGAAGAAGTTATCACAGGTGATGTTGTGCCCTCGAAGCCCCTGCGGCATGTCCAGCACCCCCCGCATGCCTTGGTTTTTCTCTGCCACTCCACTTGCAGATTTTCCAGAGTATACTGACATGTTCCATGCATAGCTGGACCTGGCATCGCAAGCTGCCCAAATTTGTATCCTGTATTTCCCAGGTTTGCCTCTGAACGGGACTAGTCGCTCATCTACAGTGACCTCTGGCCCTGGATTGTAGACGCATGGCAAGCGTTCCACCCACTTGTCCCAAACCTCCCTAATGGGAGCAAGTTTGTCATGAGCACGACAAGCAACTCTGGTTTCACGATTGTCAAAGCGAAGGACTCTTGACAAGACATGGAAGGTCTGAAGTGACATGGTTGCGCGAAAAATACTCCGGCCTGTGTCAGCATCCCATAGGCTGGCAGTAGCCTTATTATTGAATCTGTAAGGCAAGGCAATACAATGAAGGGTTTTGTCTATTTCCTTCCAACTGTTGCCTTCCAGGTTAGTCATCTCAATCAATATAGTCTGGATAGACTGTGGTATGAACAGCTCGAATGCTGTTTTTATGCCTTTGACATGCGACACTGCAGTGGCCCAGGACTCATCTTGATGATGTTCTGAGCTTGTGCTCGGCCTGTTTCACAAGGTATCTTGGACCATGCCATCTCGCCATTCATTGACAAGAAGAAATCGATAGATACTAAAATGAACCTGGCAGAGATATTTATAGACGTTCACGCAAGACAATCTGTGCAACGTTGTTCATGCCACACCCCCCACAAGATGATCAAAGCCTACACTGTACTGCGAGAGTGTGTGTGTGCATCCGTGTGTGTGCGTACGTGCATGTGCGTGCATGTGTGTGTGTATGCATGCAAGTGTGTGTTTACGCTCAAGTTGAATATCATATTGTCCATTGTCCATATTCTGTGAGAAAAGTTGAGTTCCCGTGGGGGGAGTGGTGCCAGATGGATTGGGAGAACAGGTGCATGTTGCAAAAAGTAATTGTTCCAGTGGAGGAAAGAGGTGGGGGTGGGGTGTCTAAAGATCAAAGATGAATCTTGACTGACCCAAATTTGACCCAGAGTTACCCACAACATTTAAATGCACTGCTGGGTCTTCCCAGACCCGAACACCAAATTATATACTTTTTTAGAGAGACCTTCAGAATTAGCAAAAATTGTCCAAATCTGTTGTGTAGTGTTTATATACCTATTGTGAAGGATATCATGGAGCCTCGTTCCAATGAAGACAACTAGAGGGTAGTTATTATATAATTTAAACTTGAAACGGGTCACAGGAGACCCAAACACAACATAACATTTGTTTTCTATTTGATTGTCAGTGGTTATAGGAATCATATAGCAAAGATGAGTGTGAAGGGGAGGATGGGGTGACACTGACAGTGGGAGCAGTCGTCTGGTAATCAGAAGGTTCACAGTTTAATTCCAGCTCCTCCCGGCAGAGCGCTCAAGTGTCCTTGAGCAGGTTGGCACCTTGCATGGTCGTTGGTGTGTGAATGTGTGAGCAGGTTGGCACCTTGCGTGGTCGTTGGTGTGTGAATGTGTGAGCAGGTTGGCACCTTGCGTGGTCGTTGGTGTGTGAATGTGAGAGCAGGTTGGCACCTTGCATGGTCGTTGGTGTGTGAATGTGTGAGTGGGTTAGGGTTAGGGTTAGGGTTAGGGTTAGGGTTAGGGTTAGACCTTGCATGGTCGTTGGTGTGTGAATGTGTGAGTGAATGTGGGGCATAAGTTGTAAAGTGCTTTGGATAAAAGCGCTATATGCAGTAAATGCAGTCCATTGACCATGACAAGCCACAGTGTTGCAAGTACTGTATACCTACAGCACCAGTCAGCAGGAACCAACCTCATGAAAAAGTTTTGATATTAATAATAATAATTTAAAAAAAGAATCACATGATAGATACACTTTCTATCAGGTAGATTTTCAATAGACAAAAAATGGAAATGGAACGTGGGCATATATGGACACAAAATTAAATGGTGCACGAAATTACACTAACAACAAATTACACCAACAACAAATTACACCAACAGATTACACCAACTACAAATCACACCAACAAATGACACCAACAACAATTACAACCACAAATTACAACAACAACAACAAATTACACTAACATCAAATTACACCAACATCAAATTACACCAACAACAAATTACACCAACAACAAATTACACCAACAACAAATTACACCAACAACAAATTACACCAACAACCCAGGGTAGAATGCCCTTGGCACAACCCTCCACCATACTCGCACCCATTATTTGCGCAGTACAACAGGGGCAGACCATGTCAACTCAATATACTAAAGTATTGAATTCAGGGAGACTTTAAACGTTATCTCCAAAATGTGTCATCGACACCGGATATAGTTTGAGGGCTACACGGTTATGCCCGTTAATTCGCACACACATCAAAAATGTATGAAGAAATTATTTGTTTAAAAAAGTAAATGAAAGAAGCTTCTCTTTTAAGTGATGCATCGTTTTGTAATGGTACTCCCATGTGACATAGAAGCTGGTGAGGCTTTTCAAAGTGGCTCCCCAGGTGTGGCTGGCTGCAGGGTGCACAGTGGGCTCCCCAGGTGTGGCTGGCTGCAGGGGGCACAGTGGGCTCCCCAGGTGTGGCTGGCTGCAGGGTGCACAGTGGGCTCCCCAGGTGTGGCTGGCTGCAGGGTGCACAGTGTCTCCCCAGGTGTGGCTGGCTGCAGGGTGCACAGTGGCTCCCCAGGTGTGGCTGGCTGCAGGGTGCACAGTGGGCTCCCCAGGTGTGGCTGGCTGCAGGGTGCACAGTGTCTCCCCAGGTGTGGCTGGCTGCAGGGGGCACAGTGGGCTCCCCAGGTGTGGCTGGCTGCAGGGTGCACAGTGGGCTCCCCAGGTGTGGCTGGCTGCAGGGTGCACAGTGTCTCCCCAGGTGTGGCTGGCTGCAGGGTGCACAGTGTCTCCCCAGGTGTGGCTGGCTGGAGGGTGCACAGTGTCTCCCCAGGTGTGGCTGGCTGCAGGGTGCACAGTTGGCTCCCCAGGTGTGGCTGGCTGCAGGGTGCACAGTGGGCTCCTCAGGTGTGGCTGGCTGCAGGGTGCACAGTGGGCTCCCCAGGTGTGGCTGGCTGCAGGGTGCACAGTGTCTCCCCAGGTGTGGCTGGCTGCAGGGTGCACAGTGGGCTCCCCAGGTGTGGCTGGCTGCAGGGTGCACAGTGGGCTCCCCAGGTGTGGCTGGCTGCAGGGTGTACAGTGGGCTCCCCAGGGCCCTCATTCATCAATGTGTGTGTAGAACATGTTCTATTTCCACACGTAAGCACAGAATGTAGAACCAGTGTACGCACAGGGAAGTCGGGATTCATCACACGTGCGTACGCAGGCTCTACGCACACCTGTCATGATGAATATGACTTTGATCCTACGTTTGAGCTTGTGCACTGTTTTAAGTATTTGCATACCAGAAACGCCCCGATTAACCATATACGGTAATGGAATACACCCATGAAATGTGGAAAAATGGACTAAGCCGAGGGAAGCGTGTCATGAGACAGGCTGACAGACGTGTACACTTACGGTGATGTCGGATATGATATCTATTAACCATTGCTGCCTGGGCAGCGCAAACACTAATAAATACCGCGCTGGAATATGACTGCCTTTTCCCGTGTTGTTTGATTAATACCCAGGGATTAAAGTTCTCCTCAATTTTATTCCAAATCGCGATGGATCTCCCGTCAATTTTCTACCTGCTGCATATGATTTCTAGAGGCATACTACAATCTATTTTGATGTCAGTATTGGGTAGCCTATATAAACAATAATACGAGAGCATATACAAGAACAATGAATCTCACTGCATGTATGATGTAGCCTGCCTTTCAATACATGAACTTGAATTCCATCATGTTTGTGTGCGGGACTCACAAGGCTGTTGTCACAATGGGTGGTACCGGTACAGTAATAATTACAGTCCACACAATATCACGATCCATGCCATAGCCTATGTTCTATTAGGACATGATCTGTGACGACAAATGTTCTAGAATGTTTGATTAAGATATCATACTCTGACAGCATGCCTATGATCAACAAAAACGCGAACTTGAATCCCATCATATACATAGTCTGTCCACTATCTGGTGTCATTGCAATGCGTTTTCCATTCTTTCTTATACAGTAAAAAGGGGGAAGAACACTATATTCATATGACTTGTATTCTGCTTACAGCTTCGAAATTCCACTTGTTTCGTTTAACGTAAAGCCTTTTAAATATAATCAAAACGTTCCCGTGTTTCTGCGGTCTGCGCAAAATAATAACGAGTTGAGCTTTATGATTTATGATGAATTGAAAATGGGGGACCCTGATGTAAACAAGACGAAAGTCTTTCTCTGGTCTGCATCCCCAATTAACAATTGTATGTACTGAGCTGTACTGTACTGTACCCATTCTGCAATCTGTTAATAAACTTTTCAATCAATCAATCAATCAAGCTACGCGGAGCGCAGTCAGTCAGTAGCCTACACCCCGTATATTCCGATAACGCTATATAAACCATGCTGCATTCATTCTGAGAGAAAGATCTATTATTCCAAATGCTATTTATAGGGTTTTGACCATAATTACACTACTGTTGCTATTTTACAATGAACTATAATGAACTACGGTTCGTACAGAACATGCCAGTGTTATTATGCACAGAAGCTCATTTCCTTGTTGTAATAATATATTCTACCACTGGGCGTCAGGTAAGTGTGCTCTGACCTGTGCGTAGACGTAAGCACGGAGTCAAGTTCAAATCGAAATTGATGAATCCCACTCTTTGCTTAGAAATGATCGTACGCACAGTGTAACTGAGGGGTACAATTCCCTGACTGTATTGATAAGTATGGTATCATTAAACCACTACCGCTTTATGTACTTTAACTACTGGCCATACAGTACACGATATCTAAGTATGATGAACACTTTCCCACATATGAAATCAGGTCCACACAAAGGTAACAGTCAAATATTTAATATATAGCAAAAGGTACATATAATAGTTACTTATTACATTTATTGTAACTGAGGGGTACAATTCCCTGACTGTATTGTTAGATATGATACTTACTACCACTACCTCTTGTACTTTAGACTCTGGCCACCCAGTACTAGGCATAAATAATTATGGTAAACACTCCCACGTAGATGAAACGATCCAACACAAATGTACCAAGTCGAAAGTCTGCGTTTAATAATAATTAATACATAGCAAAAGGTATGTAGAGCAATCACTTAATTACATTTATGATTTGAAATAGGATGCACTTTTATGGCAAATGAGTATTCGTTGGTATATCAATAGAGAACGTCCAATCTCTGGTGGTGCAGGCGGTAAATATACAACCTGGAATATTTAAGGAATAATAGCAATGATACTTTAATGATTATAGAACTGGATACACTAGGGGGGAATTCCGGTCGCTTGTAAGACAACTGGAGAAGGGGGGGGGGGGGTAGAGTCTGGCTGTATCCGTCTGGCCGAGGGTATCCTGGGAGAACCCACGGTTGTGCGGCTCGGTGCCTCAGCGATCCTCGATCCACAGATGAAAGCAGTTGGACTCTCTGTGGGCCGGCTTCCTCCGGTCCACGATGGAGAGACGTGAAGCGACCTCGTCGTGTAGAGCGTCTCCTCACCTGTCGTCCTCTCCGGGGGGGGGTTTCCAACACACGGCAGTGTTGGTCTTTATCCATAGAATAATCACTGTATACAAAGCATAATCCATGCCTGGGAAGGCGGGCTGTCGTCGGTAGAATAATCCGGTATGCAGGTCCACTCGCTCGTCGGCTCTGGGGCTCCTCGGGTGCAGCCTCACATGGGGTCGGCCACGCTGGATAAGCAGCCAGTTCTCTGCCCGAAACGATGGGGTACTGACTACGATAGTATTCTCACCGCACGAAGCACTACATATGAATAGACTATTATTAGCTTAATAGACTACGTCCAACTCGACGATATAGTGCCAAATATGACTATTCAAATATTAATATACACGATGTCTCAATACCGATGGTAGGCCGAACTTGGCCTTACTCCCACACGTGGCGTCGCGGGGAGGCTTTACGTCTGTCACTCTATTGGAGGGTAAGAAACTGGACTAAAAAGGAAGTCCTACTTTAGTAGCGCAGTATATATACGCACTATGAACAAATAGTACCGTTAGTGGTGCGGTAGCCAGATTCCTACACGGAACTAGGACTTGTTCGTACATGTTGAGCGGTACGTTTGAACTGGGTCTGGGGGGTATGGCAGCCTGGCACCAAGGTCTCGACCAATAGTAGAATGGAGACTATTATGGGATGTTCAGTAGGCTAGAATGGATATTCAATGCATATTGTACAAGGAATATACAAGGGATATCAGGGAATATTAGAGAATATACAAATATAATTAAATATATATATATAAATAAATATATATATTCGGTTTAATCTGGCCCTTCACAACAGCCACCCCCTGATTGGTCCCAGACCTAATCAGTTAAGCAGAGACAGATTAATCGCGTTGTCTATTTACACATAAGGGTTTGCGGTAGGGGTCAGTCAACTTCACAAAGTCATAGGGTTATAGGGTCATGGTCATCATCGATTGTGTCTGGGAGTCGGGGCAGTTCTATGAGCCTCGCCACGGGACGGGTGTAAGTGCGACCCTGGACAAGCACTTCAGCTGCTCGGACCTTGCCGTCGGCACCGGTGATCACTTTGCTTACGCGGCCGGCCGGCCACATAGCTCTGGGCAGTGATTGATCAATAATCATGACGACTGTTCCTTCTGTCAAATTGTCTCTCTCCTTTACCCACTTCTGGCGGGTCTGTAGAGACGGTAGGTAGTGCAGTAGGAATGTCCTTTGTTGTGCACTCTCTATGGTAGTGCAATCATCTATGTTGGGGTCTGCGGAGATAACAGTGCTCAATCCACAGAACTCAGGCTTCTTATTCTCAGCCTCCTCCTGACTGGCTTCCCTCGGGATAGGCGTGGGCCACTCTCCTTCCGGGAGCTTTAGGAATGCTGGGCCGTCACTGTAGACATTGCGACGGGTGAGGTCATCTAGGGGCATTCCCCGGGTGATGACGTCAGCTGGGTTCTGTTTAGTATCAACGTAGCGCCACTCTGTTTCTCCGGTTAACTCTTCGGTTAAGTCTTGAATCTCGGTGACTCTGACTCCCACGAAGACTTTGTACTTGCATGAGTCCGATTTGATCCAGGCGAGTACGGTCGTGGAATCTGACCACAGGATTGTTCTAGACACCGGTATGGTGAGCTCACGTTGGATGAGCGTGGCTAGGTGCGCTCCGGCTAGGGCTGCGCAGAGCTCTAGGCGTGGGATAGATTGTTGCTTGCGTGGGGCTATTCTCGAGCGGGCGAGGACAAATGCTGTGTAGATCTCTCCCCCCTCTTCTTGGGCCCGCAAGTAGGCTACTGATCCGTATGCGACCTCTGAGGCGTCACTGAAGACGTGTAAGTCCATTTTACATGTCTCTGGCCTCACCGTGGGTGGGAAGTAGCTTCGGCGCATATTAACGCCTGGGAGTGAGTGGAGCTCCATCTCCCACTCTCTCCAGGTGGATGCGAGGTGTGCGGGAATGGGGTCGTCCCAGCCCTGGTCCTTGTCCCACAATGCTCGTACAATCATTTTTGCCCTGGTGGTGTACGGTAGAATACATCCTAGCGGGTCATATTGTCGGGCGAGTGTTGTGTACACACTCCGTCTGGTGGTCGGCGCCGCCGCCGGCCTTCCCTGCTCCGTAGTCAGGGGCTTGTGTCTGTAGTGAAGCGAATCTGTTTTGAATCGCCACACCAATCCCAGGGTCATCTCCTGGGCTTCTCCCGGGATTGTAGCCATCCAGGTCTCGCTGCTGGCTGCCTTGTCCTCGGAGGAGAGGCTGCGCAGTACTTGCGGATCGCTGCTGGCCCACTGCCTGAGATCAAAGCCGCCTTTGATCAATGAGGCGCGGAGTTTAATCAGGAGAGCCTCGGCTTCTTCCTGGGTTGAAAGGCTTTGTAGACAGTTGTCTACGTAGAAGCTGTTCTTTACGCTGTGTCGGACCTCTTCGTCCGCTGCTGGGTCCTCTGCTACATGTTTCTGTAGTGCAAATGTAGCACAGCAGGGGCTGCACGTCGTTCCGAAGGGGAGGACTTCCCATTGGTAGATGGCTGGGTGCTCATCTCCTGGCTTCTCTCTCCATAGGAACCGTAACAGGGGCTTGTCCTCCTCTACTAATCTCACCTGCAGGAACATTCCTTTAATGTCCCCGCTGATGGCCACCTTTTCCTGGCGGAAGCGGAGTAGAACGCCGAGTAGGGAGGGGCCGAGTGTGGGACCGGGCAGTAACTCTTTATTCAGATTTTGGGATCCGATCTGGTAGCTGCAGTTAAATACTATGCGGTCTTTACCATTGTGATGGACCTTGTGGTGAGGCACGTACCACGATTCAGTGGTCTGGTCAGCCTCTTTAATGTCCATCTTTGTGACGTGTCCCGCTGTGATGAGCTTCTCAATCTCAGCGCGGTATACACTCTCTTGGGCGGGGTTCTTGGCTAAGCGCCGCTCCGTGTTCAGCAGGTACCGTTCTGTGGCGTCTGTCTTGGCGTGGAAAGTAGGCATTCCTTCTCGCCGCAGGAGTGGCGTGGCGTATCTCAGCACGCCGTTGACCGGGACTCTCTTGGTCCCTGTCTCGAGGAGGTGAATGGCGTAAATGTCATCTTTAGAGCGAATGTCTTTCTTTCCGTTCTTAAAGGGCATTTGTTCCAAGGTCCATAACCGCTCTACGTGTTGCAGGAGTGCGGTTTCTCCCTCTGTGACTCGGGAGTGGAGACATCTAGTGGCTGTACTTCGGTTGAGAGATTTGGCGAGCGGGCCTTGGAGAGTCCATCCCAAACGGGTCTCGACTGCTGCAGGACAGCCTCGGGGTCCGGTATGAACCCGGTCTATCGGGACAATGAGGTCTGCATGGTCGGAGCCTATCAACAGGGTCGGCATAGCATTGTCTATGAGCGGGATCGGTAACTTGCGCAGATGTGCATATTTCTCCATCAGCTTGGCGACGGGGTATGTGTACCGCGACAGTCCTATTTCTTGGCTGGTGAAAGCGTCTGTAATCTGGTACCGTCGCTCAGGCTGGCCGCTTGCTGCGATAGAGAATGAGACATTCTCGCCCTTTATCGTCTTCAAATCTCGTCTTATTGTCCGAATTGTCATTTGGGTTTTCGCTTCCCCGCAGCCCTAGCTGGGCCGCAGCGGAGGCGAGCAGAAGGGTCTTCTCTGACCCGTCATCGAGGACGGCGTAAGTGTCCAGGACTTTATTCTGGTAGCTTAGTGTCACACGCACTACTTTTAGGAGTACTCGGGCTCCACTGCTGCTGGCGGGATCGATGTACATGACGCTCGCTTTGCTGCTGGATGGTGCGGGTGAAGGGCGCCGTCTGTTACTGTCGTGAAGTATGTCCAGATGGGCTCCATCGCACTTGGTGCACCTTTTCTTTAAGCGGCATTCGGCTGCCATGTGTGAGCGCGCACAGCGAAAACAGCGCTTGTTGGACTTTATCCATTGACTTGCTTCCTCCGCGTTCAGCTTGGGGAAGGAGTCACATTGCGCTAGCCAGTGTTCTTTCTCACAGTAGGGGCACACTATCTTCCACTTCTCCGTTCTGGAGGGGGTACTGTGGCTCCTGCTGCTCGGTACTGACTCCGATTGGTGCATCACAGTCACCGATCTTCTTCCATCATTTAGTCGTCTGGTTCCT
Organism: Notolepis coatsorum; assembly: GCF_963971535.1. Classification (NCBI taxonomy): domain Eukaryota; kingdom Metazoa; phylum Chordata; class Actinopteri; order Aulopiformes; family Paralepididae; genus Notolepis; species Notolepis coatsorum. Next base: position 117,770,729 of record NC_140165.1, read on the forward strand.
TCTCTGGAGCCAGGGGTGCTCCGTCCGAATGTATCTAGCCGTAGGCTGCTGACTTCTCTCGCCAGGAAGTCTGCTAGATCGAGGAGGTTCGGTTCGGGGCCATTCGGGTCTCGGTGGTCTCTCTGCCGCCTAAAACGCTCCTGTCGAGCGGGCGGCAGCTTCTCCAAGATCCTTTCCACATTTGAGTTGGCGTAAAGTTCATGCCTCCCCTTCTCTCTCTGCGCTCCCAACATCCCTACCAGGGACTGCACTCTGATGGACAGGTCGTCCAGTGCTCGATTGTCTATTGCTGGGGGTAAGCGGTCGATGTGTCGGATCTCCTGGATCACGTAATCCCATATGCGCCCATACCTCTGGTCCAATGCTACCAGCGCTGCTGTGTATGGGGTGGTGGAAGTCGCGTAGGCGAGCGCTATATTATGTGCGCGGGGTACCTTTAAGTGCTTCAGTAGGATGGCGTATTTATGGCGTTCATCCAATACATCCACCAACATGGTCTCCAGACACATGCGGAGTTCTGTATACTGGGCCCGGTTCTCTTGGGTGAAGTCGGGTACCATAGGCGTGCCAATGTATGACGCTGACTGTGGATACATCGGCGAGCGTTGGGGGAGAGGCCTCCTAGGCGAGTCTCCTCCCGCTCCTTGGTATGGGCTGGTACCGGCAGTGTACCATGGCCCGCTTGTCCAGGTGCTGTTCCTCGGTGCGGGTCGTGCGTCGTGCTCACCCGTGTATAGAGTCGGGGGTCTGTAGCGCAGAGTACTGTGCTGTCGTCGGGCGTGGTTCTCCTCCTCTTCCTCTTCGTCTTCAGTTAGGTCATCCAGTGCTTGTAGTCTCTGGTTTAGCCTCTCCACAGGATATGCTGCTCCTTCCCGGTTGCTAGGTCTCGCTTGGACCGGTGGGGGGAGGTGGTCTGTGGGGGGTATAGACCTCGTCTGTTGGTCAAGTTCAGGGTTGTTTACTCGGCTAGGGGATGCCGCCCTGGAGGTGTGTCTAGACGAGTTCCTGGAGCCTCTGGCGGAGGGAGAGGGTGTTGTCCGTCTGATCAGCTGTTCTATTAGTTGCGCTTGCTGTCTGTCGCGCTCTGCGTCCCGTAGAGCACCAGCAGCTGCTCGCTGGCTGTCTGCTCGGTCTCGGGCCACATTCTCTTCCCTCTGAATGCGTCTTATTTCTAGACGTATATGCTCTTCTTCGCTCCGCTGCTGGATCTGCAGTCGGTCGCGTTCAGCAGCGGCGTTCAGGCTGATGAGGAAGGCCTGCTGTAGGGTCCTCTCTGCCTCGCTGGGAGAAGGCGGTTGTATAGGGGAGCCTTCCCTCGGGGTACTCCTTGCGGAGCCTTGGAGCTCTATCTCCACGGTGCTCTCCCCGTCTTCTTCCGTGCCGAGTTCTCTCTCGGTAGCGTTGTATTCCTCCCGGGACTCATCGGGGACTACTTCTTCAGTACTGGCGGGGTGTGAAGTCATGTCTGGTTCCCACTGGTCCCCACCGTGAACTTGGTCAGTTACATTAGAACCCGTAGGGGCCTCTATGGTCGGGGTAGTCTGGGCGTTGGGGTTAGACATACTTTTACTTTCTAGTTTTACCGCGTTTACTGTTAGTAGAAGACTAGGTTGTTGACTGACAGCGTAAGCCTCTAAGTACTGAGGGAGCCGTCGTTCGCGCTGCGGGCGTTGGTTAGGAGGATCGTTTCGTGGAGTGTTCATCATAGGCCATTTCAATATTAATAACACTATATTAATATTACACTAATTACCCTCCGGCTCGAAGGACCAATTGTAACTGAGGGGTACAATTCCCTGACTGTATTGTTAGATATGATACTTACTACCACTACCTCTTGTACTTTAGACTCTGGCCACCCAGTACTAGGCATAAATAATTATGGTAAACACTCCCACGTAGATGAAACGATCCAACACAAATGTACCAAGTCGAAAGTCTGCGTTTAATAATAATTAATACATAGCAAAAGGTATGTAGAGCAATCACTTAATTACATTTATGATTTGAAATAGGATGCACTTTTATGGCAAATGAGTATTCGTTGGTATATCAATAGAGAACGTCCAATCTCTGGTGGCGCAGGCGGTAAATATACAACCTGGAATATTTAAGGAATAATAGCAATGATACTTTAATGATTATAGAACTGGATACACTAGGGGGGAATTCCGGTCGCCTGTAAGACAACTGGAGAAGGGGGGGGGGGGGTAGAGTCTGGCTGTATCCGTCTGGCCGAGGGTATCCTGGGAGAACCCACGGTTGTGCGGCTCGGTGCCTCAGCGATCCTCGATCCACAGATGAAAGCAGTTGGACTCTCTGTGGGCCGGCTTCCTCCGGTCCACGATGGAGAGACGTGAAGCGACCTCGTCGTGTAGAGCATCTCCTCACCTGTCGTCCTCTCCGGGGGGGGGTTTCCAACACACGGCAGTGTTGGTCTTTATCCATAGAATAATCACTGTATACAAAGCATAATCCGTGCCTGGGAAGGCGGGCTGTCGTCGGTAGAATAATCCGGTATGCAGGTCCACTCGCTCGTCGGCTCTGGGGCTCCTCGGGTGCAGCCTCACATGGGGTCGGCCACGCTGGATAAGCAGCCAGTTCTCTGCCCGAAACGATGGGGTACTGACTACGATAGTATTCTCACCGCACGAAGCACTACATATGAATAGACTATTATTAGCTTAATAGACTACGTCCAACTCGACGATATAGTGCCAAATATGACTATTCAAATATTAATATACACGATGTCTCAATACCGATGGTAGGCCGAACTTGGCCTTACTCCCACACGTGGCGTCGCGGGGAGGCTTTACGTCTGTCACTCTATTGGAGGGTAAGAAACTGGACTAAAAAGGAAGTCCTACTTTAGTAGCGCAGTATATATACGCACTATGAACAAATAGTACCGTTAGTGGTGCGGTAGCCAGATTCCTACGCGGAACTAGGACTTGTTCGTACATGTTGAGCGGTACGTTTGAACTGGGTCTGGGGGGTATGGCAGCCTGGCACCAAGGTCTCGACCAATAGTAGAATGGAGACTATTATGGGATGTTCAGTAGGCTAGAATGGATATTCAATGCATATTGTACAAGGAATATACAAGGGATATCAGGGAATATTAGAGAATATACAAATATAATTAAATATATATAAATAAATATATATATTCGGTTTAATCTGGCCCTTCACAACATTTATGATTTGAATGCACTTGTAAGGCAAATGAGTATTCGTAGGCAAATCAACACTGAATGTCCAATCTCTGGTTACGCAGGAAGCAAGTATACAACCTGGCTCTTAGGGAATTATAACGATGGCACTTAATGATTATAGCGGGATATACTGTAAAGGGTCCTGCCGGTTGTAAGCCAGTAGGGGGGGTAGGAGAGCCGTCGGCTGTATCCCGTCTGGTCAACGATTTCTAGGGAGAGTTCAGGTACAGAACACAGTGCCCGTAGAATCTTGATCCACAGATGAATACACTTGGGCTCTCTTGTAGACGATAGCTGTAGCTGTAGCTGTAGGTCCACAACGGAGAAGAAGCGAGGCGACCTCAGTCTGGTCTGAGCGCCGTCTCACCTTGGCTCCTCTCGGGGTAAATCCAACACTCACCGGTGTTGGCGATTATCCGCTCCACAAATCAAAGCACCAAAGCAAATAGATATTCCATGCCGTATAGGGCTCAGCAGTCGTCGGGGTAGGTAATCCAATGTGCAGGTCCACTCGGTCCTCGCCTAGAACTCCTCGGATGAAAGCACCACGCGTGGTCTGCCCAACCTGGTTAAGACTCTAGATAACACGAGGAAGCGATGGGGGTGCTGCTCACTTTAGAACTCTAACCACACGATGCACCATACATAATAGACTATTATTACTTAATAGAAATACGGTGCCAAACTCTGGCAATTCAGCTATTAATTCGCACGAGGTCTCACTGCTATTCTAAGGCCAAACAGGCCGTACTACACCGCACGCGGTATCGTGGGGTGAGGCTTCACGTCTTGTTACTTAGTTGGGTAGAAGGGTAAAGGACTAAGAGGAATTCTACATTTCTTGCGCCATATTTATATGCACGGTGGACAAGTAGTGCCGCTCTGCTTTCGGTAGCCGTATTCCTGCGCGGAGCTGGGGCTAGTAAGGGCATGTCTCGTCGGTACCTTTGAACTTGAACGCCAGGGGCCGGTCCCCGGCGCCTGGTCCTTTTGTCCAATAAGAGAATGAACTATTATGGGCTGCAGTAGAATAAAGGGATATTCCGTGTACATGTACAAGGAATATACAAGGGATATCAAACGATATACAAATACTATTAAATATATATCCATAAATAAATATATATATTCGGTTTAATCTGATCCTTCACAACAGCCGCCCCCTAATTAGTCCCACCTAATTAGCTAAGCAGAGACAGATTAACCGCACTGTCCACTACTCAATGTCCGCTGTAAGGGTCAGTCAACTCACAAAGTCATGGGGTCATGGTCGTCATCAATAGTATCAGGGAGCCTTGGCAGTTCTATTAGCCTCGCCACGGGTCGGGTGTAGGTCCGCCCTTGGACGAGCACTTCAGCTGCTCGGACCTTTCCATCGGCACCGGTGATCACTTTGCTTACGCGGCCAGCCGGCCACATAGCTCGGGGTAGTGACTGGTCGATAATCATGACGACTGTTCCTTCTGTCAAATTGTCTCTCTCTTTTACCCACTTCTGGCGGGTCTGTAGAGACGGTAGGTAGTGGAGTAGGAAGCTGTTCCAAAACTTGTCAGCCAGTACTTGACTGTACCTCCACATTCTTCGGCCGTTCGCTTCTTCAGGCCTGTACATTGTCTGTGGTAGCGCGGGGTCCAGCCGCCCCATCAAGAGGGTGTTGGGGGTGACTGGGTCAACATCTGCTACATCACTTGAGACGTAACCGAGGGGCTTTGAGTTCAATACTCCCTCGATCTCCGTGAGGACTGTCATTAGGACTTCTTCCGCCACAGTCTGGGCCCCAAGCACGGCGTACAGGGCTGTCTTTATGGAACGTACTTCTCGTTCCCAGGTTCCACCGAAGTGAGGTGCGTTCGGGGGATTAAACTGGAAGTCAATCTGGGATGGAGCGAGGTGGGTCTTAAGTTCTGGGCCCATAGCTTGGAAGCTCTCTCTCAGCTCTCTTTCTCCGCCTTTGAAGTTTGTCCCGTGATCAGACAACAATGTAGACGGTTTTCCTTTCCGTGATGTGAATCTTCGGAAGGCCATAAGGAATGAGTCTGTGCTCATGGTTGGGAGGAGTTCGATATGTATCGCTCTGGTGGTCATGCATTTGAATACAATACCCCACCGCTTCTCGGTTCCTCTTCCTCTCTTTATATACAGCGGGCCAAAACAGTCCATACCGGTGGAATGAAAGGGCTTGTCGCCGAGTCGGAGGCGACAGGGAGGTAGGTCAGCCATCCGGGGTATACTGGGCTGCGCGCGCCACTTACGGCAGTCTAGACAGGTTCGCTGGAAGCGCCGCACTGCTTCTCTCCCTTGCAGTATCCAATAACGACGTCTGATCTCCGCGAAGACTCTCTCTGCCCCTGCGTGGTGCACATCCTCGTCGTATTTCTTTATGATCAGCTCTGTGACCTTGTGTCGGCTGTTCAAGACTATCGGGTACTTAACGTCATCCGGTAGGTCTGGGACTCTCCGCAGACGACCACCCACTCTGATGAGATTATGGGCGTCGCTCTCGGGGGCTAGGTGGAGCAGTCTGCTGTCTGATGGGACGGGCTTTGCTCCCTGTAGACAGGCTAGCTCATCGGGGAACGAGTCTCTCTGGGCTCGTTGTAGTAGAAGGAGTTCTGCTTCTTCGTAGTCAGCTGCTGAAATGTCAGTTGTGGGCTGAACCTCTGGGTGGTGCCACAGAAATGTCTTTAGCTGCGCACTCTCTAGGGTGAGGCAATCGTCTAGAACCGGGTCTGTGGGGACGAGTGTGTGTGTCAACCCACAGAACATAGGTTTCTTGTTCTCTGACTCCTCTTTACTCGCCTCCCGTGGGGTGGGTGTAGGCCACTCTTCTTCGGGGAGCTTGAGGAACTCTGGCCCGTCACTGTAGAGGTTGTGACGGGTGAGGTCATCCAGGGACATTCCCCGGGTGATGACGTCAGCTGGGTTGTGTTTGGTGTCCACATACCTCCAGCTGGTTACTTCTGTTAACTCTTGAATCTCGGTGACTCTGACTCCCACGAAGACCTTGTATCTGCACGAATCAGACCGGATCCATGTGAGTACGGTCATGGAGTCTGACCACAAGATTGTTCTTTGCACCGGGATGGTGAGTTCACGTTGGATTAACGTGGCGAGCTGCGCTCCTGCTAGGGCTGCGCAGAGCTCTAGGCGCGGGATAGATTGTTGCTTGCGTAGGGCTATTCTTGAGCGAGCCAGGATGAAAGCAGTATGTATTTCTCCTCCCTCCTCTCGGGCACGCAAGTAAGCCACCGAACCGTAGGCTACTTCGGAGGCGTCGCTGAATACGTGCAGGTCGATCTTGCATGTCTCTGGCCTCACTGTGGGTAGGAAGTAGCTGCGGCGTATATTAACACCTGGGAGTGAGCGGAGTTCCGTCTCCCACTCTCTCCATGTGGATGCAAGGTGTTCGGGTATGGGATCGTCCCAGCCCTGGTCTTTGTCCCATAGCGCTCTTACAATCATCTTTGCCCTGGTGGTGTAAGGTAGAATACATCCCAACGGGTCATATTGTCTGGCGAGTGTTCTGTATACACTCCGTCTGGTGGTCGGTATTGCCGTCGACCTTCCCTGCTCCTTGATCAGGGGTTTGTGTCTATAATGGAGCGAGTCTGTTTTGAAGCGCCAGACTAGTCCTAGTGTCATTTCTTGGGCTTCTCCTGGGATGGTCGCCATCCAGGTGTCGCTGCTCGCGGCCTTGTCCTCGGGGGAGAGGCTGGTCAGTACTTGCGGGTCGCTGCTGGCCCACTGCCTGAGATCAAAGCCGCCTTTGATCAGGGAGGCGCGGAGCTTGAGTAGGAGAGCCTCGGCTTCTTCTGGCGTCGAGACGCTTTGTAAACAGTTGTCCACGTAGAAACTATTTGTCACACTTTGTTGGACCTCTTCATCTGCTGCTGGGTCCTCTGCGACATGCCTTTGCAGTGCAAACGTAGCACAGCATGGGCTGCATGTGGTTCCGAAAGGGAGGACTTCCCACTGATAGATGGCTGGGTGCTCATCTCCGATCCTCTCTCTCCATAGGAACCGCAGCAGGGGCTTGTCCTCCTCCACTAGTCTCACCTGCAGGAACATCCCTTTGATGTCGCCGCTGATAGCCACCTTGTCCTGGCGGAAGCGTAGTAGCACGCCTAGTAGGGAGGGGCCGAGTGTTGGGCCGGCCAAGAGTTCTTTATTCAGATTTTGTGATCCGATCTGGTAGCTGCAGTTAAACACAATGCGATCCTTGCCGTTGTGGTGGACCTTGTGGTGCGGCACGTACCATGATTCGGTCGTCTGATCGGCCTCTTTAATGTCAATTTTCTTTATGTGTCCCGCTGTGATTAATTTGGTAATCTCAGCGCGGTACACAGCTTCTTGAGCGGGGTCTTTGGCTAGGCGCCGCTCTGTGTTCAATAGATACCGCTCCGTCGCCTCTTTTGTAGCGCGAAAGGTGGGCATTCCCTCTCGCCTCAGGAGTGGAGTTGCGTATCTCATCACTCCGTTGACGTTGACTCTCTTTGTCCCGTGCTCGAGGAGGGCTATAGCGTAGATATCTTCCTTAGAACGAATGTCTTTCTTTTCGTTCTTAAAGGGCATTGTCTCTAGTGTCCATAGCCTCTCGACATGCTGCAGGAGTGTGGTGTCTCCTTCTGTCGCTCTGGAGTGGAGGCAGCTAGTGGCTGCTGTTCGGTTAAGAGACTTGGCGAGGGGGCCTTGTAATGTCCATCCTAGGCGGGTCTCGACTGCTGCAGGACAACCTCTGGGTCCTGTATGGACCCGGTCTATCGGGACTATGAGGTCTGCATGGTCGGAGCCTATCAGCAGGGTCGGGGTGGCACCGTCTATGAGCGGGATGGGGAGTTGACGCAGGTGCACATATTTCTCCATCAGCTTGGCGATGGGGTAGGTGTACTGCGATAGTCCTATTTCTTGGCTGGTGAAAGCATTAGTAATCCTGTACCGTCTCTCGGGCCGCCCGCTTGCTGCGATAGTGAAGGAGACATTCTCGCCCTTTATCGTCTTTAGGTCTCGTCTTATTGTCCGAATAGTCATCTGGTTCTCGCTCCCCCGTAGCCCCAGCTGGGCCGCAGCGGACGCGAGGAGAAGGGTCTTCTCTGACCCGTCATCAAGGACGGCGTAAGTGTCCATGATCTTATCTTGGTAACTCAGTGTTACACGGACCACCTTTAAGAGCACCTGGGCGCCGCTGCTGCTAGCGGGGTCAATGTACATAACACTTGCCTTTGTGCTGCTGGATGGTGCAGGCTTTCTTTTGTTACTGTCGTGTAGGACATCCAGATGGGCTCCGTCACACCGACTACACCTCTTCTTTAGGCGGCACTCGGCTGCCATGTGACTGCGCGCACATCGGTAACAGCGCCTGTTGGACTTTATCCAGTGACTCACTTCTTCAGCGGTCATCTTCTTGAACTGGTCACATTGTGACAACCAGTGTTCCTTCTCGCAGTACGGGCACACCATCTTCCACTTCTCTTTCATCGAGGGGGTACTGTGGTTCTTGCTGCTCGGTACTGATTCTGATTGGTGCATGACTGTCACCGATCTTCGGCCATCGTTTACTCTCCTAGGTCCCTCTCTGGAGCTTGGTGTGCTCCGCACGAACGTATCCAGCCGTAGGCTGCTGACTTCTCTCGCCAGGAAGTCGGCTAAGTCTAGGAGGGATGGCTCGGGACCGTTAGGATCACGGTGGTCTCTTTGCCGCCTGAAGCGCTCCTGTCGGGCGGGCGGCAGCTTCTCTAAAATCCTCTCGACGTTCGAGTTTGCGTATAGTTCGTGCATACCCTTTTCTCGTTGCGCCCCCAGCATCCCTACCAGGGATTGTACTTTTATAGACAGGTCGTCTAGTGAGCGATTGTCTGTTGCTGGGGGTAGGCGGTCAATGTGCCTTATCTCCTGTATTACGTAATCCCATATACGTCCATATCTCTGGTCCAGCGCTGCTAGAGCCGCGGTGTATGGGGTCGTAGAGGTGGCATAGGCCAGCGCTATGTTGTGCGCTCGGGGCACTTTCAGGTTCTTCAATAATATTGCATACTTGTGGCGTTCATCAGCGACATCCACCATCATTGTCTCTAAGCACATCCGGAGCTCCGTGTACTGTGCTCGATTCTCATGGGTGAAGTCTGGAAACGTCGGTGTGCCAATGTATGACGCCATGGATGGCTGGCACATCGGTGAGCGTTGGAAGAGAGGCCTCCTGGGCGAGTCTCTTCTTACGCCTCTCGGTGGGCTGGTACTGGCAGGGTACCATGGCCCGCTGGTCCAGGTGCTATTCCTCGGGACTGGTCGTGCGTCATGCTCACCCGTGAATCGAGTTGGGGGTCTGTAGCGCAGAGCCGCGGGGGTATAGCCTGGGCTGTACTGGACCTCCTGGTCCTGTGGAGTAATGTGCTGCCGTCGGGCTTGACTCTCCTCTTCTCCCTCTTCTTCTTCTGCCAGGTCATCTAGATCCTGTAGTCGTTTATTTAGCCTCTCCGCGGTGTCCGCCGTTCCTTCCTTGTAGCTGGGTCTCACTTGGACCGGTCGGGGAAGGAGTTCGGAGGGGGGTGTAGACTCTCTCTGGTGGTCGAGTTCAAGGTCGCCTGCTCGGTCAGGGGAGGGTGCCCTTGACACGTGTCTTGACGAGGCCCTGGAACCCCTTGTGGAGGGAGGGGGTGTTGCCCTGGTGATCAGCTGCTCCATTAGCTGCGCTTGTAGTCTGTCGCGCTCGGCTTGTAGTCTGTCGCGCTCGCCTTGTAGTCTGTCGCGCTCGGCGTCGCGCTTGGTGAGATCTGCTTCTCTTTGGGCACCGGCAGCGGCACGCTGGGTGTCGGCCCGGTCTCTTGCCATATTCTCTTCCGTCTGAAGGCGTCTCAGCTCCAGACGTATGTGCTCTTCTTCGCTCCGTTGCTGCGCTTGGAGTTGTTCGCGCTCGCTAAGCGTCTGTGCTTGGAGTCGATCGCGTTCACCCTGAAGTCGATCGCGTTCACCCTGAAGTCGATCGCGTTCACCCTGAAGTCGATCGCGTTCGGTAGAGGCTGTCAGGCTGGCGAAGAACGCCTGTGACAGCATCCTCTCCGCCTCGCTGGGGGAAGACGCTTGTAGAGGTGAGCCGCTCCTGGCTGTACCCGTTGGGGATGCGTTCCCCTGCGGGGAGTCCTGGGGCTCTATCTCCTCGGCGCTCTCCTCATCTTGTTCCGTGCAGAGTTCCATCTCTGGAGGGTTGTCTCCCTCCTGGAGCTCTGGGGGGACTACTTCTTCGGTCTTGGCGGGGGGTAAAGTCGTGTCAGTTCCCTCCTGGTCCCCACCGTGAGCTTGGTCAGTTACATTAGAACCCACTAGGGCCTCTGTGGTCGGGGTATCCTGGTTGATAGGGTCGGACATAATTTTACTTTCTACTTTTACAGCGTTTACCGTTTGTAGAAGACTAGGTAGTATACTGGCAGCGTAGTCCTCTAAGTACTGAGGTGGCTGTCGTCTACGCTGCGGGCGTTCTACTTTAGGAGGACCGTTTCGTGGAGTGTTCATCATAGGCCATTTCAATATTAATACCACTATATTAATATTACACTAATTACCCTCCGGCTCGAAGGACCAATTGTAACTGAGGGGTACAATTCCCTGACTGTATTGATAAGTATGGTATCATTAAACCACTACCGCTTTATGTACTTTAACTACTGGCCATACAGTACACGATATCTAAGTATGATGAACACTTTCCCACATATGAAATCAGGTCCACACAAAGGTAACAGTCAAATATTTAATATATAGCTAAAGGTACATATAATAGTTACTTATTACATTTATGATTTGAATGCACTTGTAAGGCAAATGAGTATTCGTAGGCAAATCAACACTGAATGTCCAATCTCTGGTTACGCAGGAAGCAAGTATACAACCTGGCTCTTAGGGAATTATAACGATGGCACTTAATGATTATAGCGGGATATACTGTAAAGGGTCCTGCCGGTTGTAAGCCAGTAGGGGGGGTAGGAGAGCCGTCGGCTGTATCCCGTCTGGTCAACGATTTCTAGGGAGAGTTCAGGTACAGAACACAGTGCCCGTAGAATCTTGATCCACAGATGAATACACTTGGGCTCTCTTGTAGACGATAGCTGTAGCTGTAGCTGTAGGTCCACAACGGAGAAGAAGCGAGGCGACCTCAGTCTGGTCTGAGCGCCGTCTCACCTTGGCTCCTCTCGGGGTAAATCCAACACTCACCGGTGTTGGCGATTATCCGCTCCACAAATCAAAGCACCAAAGCAAATAGATATTCCATGCCGTATAGGGCTCAGCAGTCGTCGGGGTAGGTAATCCAATGTGCAGGTCCACTCGGTCCTCGCCTAGAACTCCTCGGATGAAAGCACCACGCGTGGTCTGCCCAACCTGGTTAAGACTCTAGATAACACGAGGAAGCGATGGGGGTGCTGCTCACTTTAGAACTCTAACCACACAATGCACCATACATAATAGACTATTATTACTTAATAGAAATACGGTGCCAAACTCTGGCAATTCAGCTATTAATTTGCACGAGGTCTCACTGCTATTCTAAGGCCAAACAGGCCGTACTACACCGCACGCGGTATCGTGGGGTGAGGCTTCACGTCTTGTTACTTAGTTGGGTAGAAGGGTAAAGGACTAAGAGGAATTCTACATTTCTTGCGCCATATTTATATGCACGGTGGACAAGTAGTGCCGCTCTGCTTTCGGTAGCCGTATTCCTGCGCGGAGCTGGGGCTAGTAAGGGCATGTCTCGTCGGTACCTTTGAACTTGAACGCCAGGGGCCGGTCCCCGGCGCCTGGTCCTTTTGTCCAATAAGAGAATGAACTATTATGGGCTGCAGTAGAATAAAGGGATATTCCGTGTACATGTACAAGGAATATACAAGGGATATCAAACGATATACAAATACTATTAAATATATATCCATAAATAAATATATATATTCGGTTTAATCTGATCCTTCACAACGCACAGGGTAAGCACAGATCTGTGCGTAGAACACGTTGATGAATGAGGGCCCAGGTGTGGCTGGCTGCAGGGTGCACAGTGGGCTCCCCAGGTGTGGCTGGCTGCAGGGTGCACAGTGGGCTCCCCAGGTGTGGCTGGCTGCAGGGTGCACAGTGGGCTCCCCAGGTGTGGCTGGCTGCAGGGTGCACAGTGGGCAGCTTACCTTCTTTTGAAAATAGATTCCCAAAAATGTATGTAGGTGACTGTGGATTATTGGGCACAATTTTGCACTTCACTCACGCTCTTTTGAAAGTCTACCTGTTAATCAAGGTATCACTCCTACAGAAAGATTAATTTCCGAAAGCTCTTAGAGGGACTTTGTAAGTGTTTTTTATTAAATGTGCGCTATGTTGTTTTGCGAGAGTCGGATAAGTGAATAATTTCTAAGGTATGTTTTCATAACTGAATAAACAAACTGTCCTCAAGAGGAAACTTGGATCCCTGGAACACAGTTGGAAGCTAGAAAGCTTCCTGAAAAGTCACTATTTCACTGCTGTCGTTTACAAAGTTCACTGTGCCTACAATTATTTTGTCATCATTTATAATAACATGAGATAGAATAATTCTAAGAGGTTTCCTGGAAACAGAAAATAAGAGGCTATGCAATGCCATGGAAACAATCCAATAAATAATTGTACTTTCTAATCTTGTGGTGTCCACAGTCTGATCTCTGTTTTCAGAAGCAGGTTTTGATCCAAATGGTTTTTAGTAGAACGTCTCCAGTAGAGAATGTGTTCTGCCACAAAGTAAGAACCATGTTTTTGACAATATGGTAATTATTAATATTCCTAAACATAATGTTTGGTTATGAGTGCATTTTTTTACAATACACTTAGATAATACACATTTAGAAAGGTGCAGAAAACAAGGTGGAAATGATTGATTAATGAATAAATGTCATTGAAAATTGTTTGGAGCGTCCAAAGTGAATGTTGTTGTTTATGTATCCTCCTCCTCCTCCTCCTCCTCCTCCTCCTCCTCCTCCTCCTCCTCCTCCTCCTCCTCCTCCTCCTCCTCCTCCTCCTCCTTCCTACTTCCAATAGTATTATTCCAACCTATAGCTAGCCTGCCTAAAACACAGATTAAATAATAGCTGTGTGTTTGGTTTAGATCAGGGGTTCTCAAACTTTTTTATACCACAACCCCATTTTATTTAGGAATTTCTTTGGGGACCCCACACTTAAACTCTCATTCAACACCAGTCACGAGTATAGTCGGGTTAACTAGCCAACCGTTCAGCGCCAATCACGAGTATAGTCGGGTTTTAATCGTTATTTCTTTTATTAGCTATATCCATTCATTTTCATCCATCCAGCCTGATGTTATCATTGGGAATGGGTCTGAACTCGCAAAAGGGCAAATACCGCCGCCTATGCTTTCCAGCAGGTATTGCACTCTATTAGAAATGGTGTAGTTTTTTTTCAGGGCCGATCTGAGCCGTGCAGGCGGGGTTTAAATACTCAGACGAGGCAGGGCTTTACAACGATGGCATGGAACAGTAACCCCGCCGGCCCGTTCATGTGTAACGCTCTGTAATGTGGGACGGACCTCCACAAGCAGTATTTGGAATGGCGATCAGATAATTGGATTATTTCTTTTGTATTACATCAGATACCAGGTAAGGACTCTATATATAAAATCTCGCATTGATCTGATATTTCTTTCTACCCCGATCGCGGCTGTCTGTGTGTGTGTGTGTGTGTGTGTGTGTGTGTCTCTGTGTGTGTGTGTGTGTGGCTGTGTGCCGTTGAGTGGGAGGAGGTGGGGGGGAGCGCTCGCAAGTGAACAAAGCGCCCCATTGACTTACAGCGCTGGCGTAATAGCGCCCTCTGGCGCCCCGACCCGTGGCACAGAATGAGTTGTTATTGTATCGCGTAATTTCAACATGGAATTAAGGAATATCAAAACAAAAGCACACGTTGTTGAACTTGATCATGCATATTTATTAGACATTTTTATTACAGCACTATGTTATCAATACATATTTATAAAACAAGGCATATTTATCCAAAATATGTTACCAGAACATAAGAAAAAATTTAAATGTCTCTTTTTTCTTAATTTTTTTACTTGCCAATGCGCAACCCCACTGTCACCTACCCGCGACCCCACTTTGGGTCGCGACCCGTAGGTTGAGAACCACTGGTTTAGATAGTCCATTAATGGTGTTTGCGTTTTTGTTACTCACCCAATGTTTGCGGGTCTGGTGGACCCATAACATAACTTGGATTATGAGTATGTTAGAGAGTAATGAGTAACTGGGATTTATGAAGAATAAAGCATAACAACGATTCATGTAAAAATATTGAACAGATGTTAACTTTATCTCAATTACAAACAATATGCCATGTACCTCTGCTATATCACATTTATCAATAAAAGTGCTATACATTTTTTGTGTTAACATGTGATGTTTAAAAAAAATCAATCCCTTCTTATCTTCATCCTCCTCCCCTTCTTTTTTCTTGCTTGTTTCCGTCACTACATGTCAGAGCTCCTACGGGCGCAGATCTGGGAACAGTCTCACTCTTACCCTCGAATTACCTTTAACCATTAAGGTCACCTGTTCGGTTAGACTGTAGAAACTGACTGTAGACCAGTGTATACATTCCATTCTTTGACGGCAGCTAATCGGATTAAGGATGAGATTAGCCTCGTGGCAGATGGGACACTGAGGTCTGAGGCTGAGGCTGGGGAGAAAGCAACACACACACACACACACACACACACACACACACACACACACACACACACACACACACACACACACACACACACACACACACACACACACACACACACACACACACACACACACACGCACACAATGTGTCTGCAGACTGCAACTGTACCCAAACATGTTATTTACTCACCAAATGGATAATCATTTGAAGCTATTGTTGCTTTTCATCTTTAGATTTGAACATTTACTTGTACCCCAGATACCATATATGGCGGGTGAGGGGTGGGGGCGGGGGGGGGGGATAAAGAAGGATTAAAACGGATAGGGTTCTAGACGAGGAGAGGTGGACACAACCAGAAGGCCAACAGGTTGGACGGGACAATGGAATGTTTTGCGATCACGCATGTTCCCCCTTTTTCATTTCTTTACAAGAAACCTTACCTTACTTGCTTTGATGTCCAGATGAGGGTAAGTGGTTTATTTTTGTTATTGATATTTTTTGTCAATGTCATTATCGTCGATAATATGACAAGGATTTAGTCATACAGTCAGAAACAGTCCAGTCCAGATCGTCCTGTGATTATTATTATCAAAGGGGCACTTCACCAAAAAACAATGCAGATTTATTTTGCACATAATCACACACACATTAACTCTAAATGGTTTTGCATACATTCATTTAGTTTGACAGTTATTGAGAGTAAATTAATTTGAATATGGCTATTGGTTAATTACAGCTCCATGAAATGATAAGGCAGCAGTCCCTGTAAGACAAGGTTGCTATGTTCTCATCTACATTGTTTCATGGTGCTGTAGATAACACAACACAAGGTCCCAGATAACAGCACTGCTGGTCATATTCAAACTCATTTACTTCCATTAACTGTCAAACTAAATACATTTTTGGATGTGTGTGAGATTATGCGCTAAATAAATAAACATTGATTTTTACTGTAGGGCCCCTTTAATTGCATTTGTATGTTTTTCTCAAGTACAGTGAATAAAGCACAATAATAATAATAATAATAATAATAATAATAATAATAATAATAATAATAATAATAATAATAATAATAATAATAATAATAATAATAATAATAATAATAATAATAATAATAATAATAATAATAATAATAATAATAATGTGTTAGGCTTGAGGCTGTCTAAAAGGAGCAAAAATGAAAGTATATATTATGGTCAAATGTGGGAAATAGACTACTGTCATGCAATGTTATGCAAATATTACATTTCCGTTCTCTATTTTGTGGAGAGGGTTCAACATGCAGACATAACTCACTGAATTGGCCAGATGCGTTAGTAACATACCATTCTACTGTGACATCATCACAATCTGTTCTGACTCGTGGAAGGTTGAAGCCTGCTGATTGGCTGTTGGCTACTACTGTTACTGTTTGTTTTTAAATGTTTGAACGGCTTGGCACCGGGGTACCTCTCAGACCTGCTGGAACCCTATGTTCCTCCAAGGTCCCTCAGGTCCTCTGACCAGCTCCTCTTGGCCGTTCCAAACTCCAGGCTGAAGTTCAGGGGGGACCGTGCTTTAGCAGTGGCAGCCCCAAAGCTCTGGAATGAGCTGCCACTGCATGTTAGGCAGGCCCCCACTCTGCATGTTAGGCAGGCCCCCACTCTGCATGTTAGGCCCCCACTCTGCATGTTAGGCAGGCCCCCACTCTGCATGTTAGACAGGCCCCCACTCTGCATGTTAGACAGGCCCCCACTCTGCATGTTAGACAGGCCCCCACTCTGCATGTTAGGCAGGCCCCCACTCTGCATGTTAGACAGGCCCCCACTCTGCATGTTAGACAGGCCCCCACTCTGCATGTTAGACAGGCCCCCACTCTGCATGTTAGACAGGCCCCCACTCTGCATGTTAGACAGGCCCCCACTCTGCATGTTAGACAGGCCCCCACTCTGCATGTTAGGCCCCCACTCTGCATGTTAGACAGGCCCCCACTCTGCATGTTAGGCAGGCCCCCACTCTGCATGTTAGGCAGGCCCCCACTCTGCATGTTAGGCAGGCCCCCACTCTGCATGTTAGACAGGCCCCCACTCTGCATGTTAGACAGGCCCCCACTCTGCATGTTAGACAGGCCCCCACTCTGCATGTTAGGCAGGCCCCCACTCTGCATGTTAGGCAGGCCCCCACTCTGCATGTTAGAAAGGCCCCCACTCTGCATGTTAGGCAGGCCCCCACTCTGCATGTTAGGCAGGCCCCCACTCTGCATGTTAGACAGGCCCCCACTCTGCATGTTAGACAGGCCCCCACTCTGCATGTTAGACAGGCCCCCACTCTGCATGTTAGACAGGCCCCCACTCTGCATGTTAGACAGGCCCCCACTCTGCATGTTAGACAGGCCCCCACTCTGCATGTTAGGCAGGCCCCCACTCTGCATGTTAGGCAGGCCCCCACTCTGCATGTTAGGCAGGCCCCCACTCTGCATGTTAGGCAGGCCCCCACTCTGCAGGTGTTTAAATCACGCCTCAAAACACACTTATTTGCTCTGGCTTTTGTTTTTTAAACCGTTTTTGAGAGATTGGCCTTTTTATGTGACACATTGTACTGTTTTATTATGTGCTTTTATTACATTTTTATGTTTTATGTTTTATCCTATGTTTGTGGACTTGTACAGCACTTTGGTCAACTTTGTTGTTTTAAATGTGCTATATAAATAAAGTGGATTGGATTGGATTGGAAAGCGGTGTGATGTCAGCGGCGATGGACGAGACGGCCGGCGACCTCCCAGTGAGGGACGTGGGGCTGATGAGGGGAGGACTGATGCCCACCCTCCCAGGTGTGTGTGTGTGTGTGTGCGCGTGTGTGTGTGTGTGTGTGTGTGTGTGTGTGTGTGTGTGTGTGTGTGTGTGTGTGTGTGCGTGCGTGCGTGCATGTGTGCGTGTGTGTGTGCGTGCGTGTGTGTGTGTGTGTGTGTGTACTGTAGGTATGAAGTGTGATTGTGTGGGTTGTTCTGTGTGCATTTATACATAGGTGTGTGAGGGTGTGTAGTACAGAGTTTGACCTTTGGTTATCTTTGTCCTCCGCAGATACTCTGCGTGACGTGAAGCCATGGAAGAAAGCGCCGGTCATGACGATAAAAGGTGAAACCTTTAAAACCAAATCTACACTTTCACAATTTTGTGTCCACAATTAATTGATTGCATTTTGTGTCCATAATTAAATTAATTTGTGTCCAAAAATATTGGGGACCCCCTGATATGTATTGATAGCAGGATACCAGTCTGCCCTGTCCTGCAGAATATATTAGGCATATTTCACTATATATTATGTTAATTCCATATTTATATTGCCCATCATGATAGCAGTCAACTAGTGACTATCTATCACTCACTTCCATCAGCACTTATGATCTTGTCCCTTTCTCTCTCTCTTTCATTATGTCATCCTGCCTAATCCTATCTGTCCTCTGTCCGCTCTCTCTCTTTCTCTATCATCTCTTTGTCTCGCTCTCTTTCGCTCATTGTCTCTTTCTCTTTCTC
>NC_140165.1:117789337-117791837 GCF_963971535.1 Notolepis coatsorum
TTGTGCTATTTGGCACTTTCTTACCCAATCATGATACTGACGTTTTAAACTGTATTTGCTGTATTTTGGGCTTCTACTAGGTTTGCTTACGTTGATAATGTTTGTCAACACTGGACTATAACATAATTATAGTTTGATATGTCTTTTAAATGTGAATACATTCCTAATGTATTTAGTAAAGATTTTATTGGGCCTTTAAAGGATAACTCCTCCATTTTGTACATGTTGGTCCTATGTCATTCTTGTCTTGATATGAGTTCAAATTATAATAATTTCAAGAACCTTTTCAATTGTAGAGATATTTGGTAGCTGTTCTTATCAGAAGGTATGTGTGGTATGTGAACATAACCCACATTTATATGGTCAAAGCATTTTGGATTGGGCCTTTTAAAGTTATCACATAAATCATATCTCTTCTTCTCTCTCTCCCAGGATGTCCACCAGACTGATGCGTATCCGCCCCGGGACAGCGGGAGTCAAGGACAATGACATGGAGGACACCATTCAGGAGCTGGAGGCCCGTGTATCCATGCTGGAGAGCCACAAGGGGGCGCTGCAGAACAAACTCAGCCTGGCCAGACAGCACATTATGGACCTGGGGGGACGCACACACTGCAGATTCAACAGAGGTGTGTGTGTGTGTGTGTGTGTGTGTGTGTGTGTGTGTGTGTGTGTGTGTGTGTGTGTGTGTGTGTGTGGTGTGTGTGTGTGTGTGTGTGTGCGTGTGCGTGTGTGTGTGTGCGCACGCGCGCGTGTAGGTGTGCATGTGTGCGTGTGTGTGTGTGTGTGTGTGTATGCATGCGTGCGCGCGCGTGTGCATGTGCATGTGTGCGTGTGCATGTGTGTGTGTGTGTGTGTGTGTACTGACTGGGACAGTGTGAGTGCGTTTAGACTTTAGAGTGTGGTGGTTGATTGTGTGTGTATGTGGGTGATGGATTTGAAAAGGTTGACTGAATTTTCCTCCTCCCTCTTCCTTCCATCTTCTCCTCTTCCCCCCCTTTCCTCTCTTACTTCCTTTCAGGGCGGGGCATGGATGGAGAGGGCGGAGTCAGGAGAGCAGCCCCGCCCCGCTGTGGCCCTACACTGGAAGACACCAGGGGAGAGATAGAGAGACTGTAAGTGTTTAATGTGTGTGTGTGTGTGTGTGTGTGTGTGTGTGTGTGTGTGTGTGTGTGTGTGTGTGTGTGTGTGTGTGTGTGTGTGTGTGTGTGTGTGTGTGTGTGTGTGTGTGTGTGTGTGTGTGTGTGTGTGTGTGTGTGTGTGTGTGTGTGTGTGTGGTATGTGTGTGCACCTGATTTGAGCTCATGTCATGATTTAACTATCACTTAATACAAGTCGCATAATAGACTAGATTAGAATAGAATAGATAAGGACAGAATCGAATATTGGAATATGGAATACAATAGGATAATAGAAGTACTGACGTTCATCCATCCTTCTCTTCTCCTGCCCCTCTTTGTAAACAGACACTCTCTGCTCAGGTGTGTGAGTGACTACCTGCACATCATTAGAATAGAGCAACACATATTATCAACCTGGAAATGTTTGAATTCCTTTATCAATTTTTTTATTTAGTTTTCCTGTCACAATATAAACATTTTGAGACAGAGATCATCAAATAGCACAGCGTACTGTAGATCCCCTGCAGTGTCCTGCAAAAATGCCAAAAATATCAACATTTCTGGAATTGAGACAAACTGCCTGATTTTCACCATCAAATGTATTGATTTATAGATTTTTCTTTTCACTTTACAATTAGCCTTGATGGCCTACAGTCCTGTTATATTCATTTCAGGAGACCATTTCAGAAGCTTGGTCTGTGCAGGACACCAACAACACACATGGAACCCCATAGGCTTGCAGATCAGTTCATACGTGTCCAGAATTAATGGCGTCAGGCCAACTGCTGTGTCTGCTGTAGAATCTTTACCATGTTTACACTGCTGTGCCTTCATCTGTGTTCTGTGTTCTATTGGTATATCCTTCTATATCTCCATATCCTATCATCTCCTCCTTCCCACCAACTCTCTCCATCCATCCATCCTCCCTGTATTTCTCCCTCTCTCTCTCTCTCCCTCCCTCCTTTCTCTCCCTCTCTGCCCTCTCCCCCCTCTGTCTCTCTCCCTCCCTCCCTCCTCTCTCCTTCTCCCTCCCTCCCTCCCCTCCCCTCCCTCCCTCCTCTCTCTCCCTCTCTCCCAGTAGGTCTAGTGTGCTAGAGACCCAGCAGGTGCGTATGTCAGACTTGGAGCAGTCTGCTCAGGTCCTGAGGGACACCCTGCGAGAGAAAGAGAGAGACATCCAAGTCACCGTGAAGGAACTGAGGAGGCAACAGGTGGACGGACACAAGTGGGTTCATACACACACACACATTTGTAGTGCTACACTACACTTGCGAGGACTATTAACCAAAATTGCATGTTTAACCAAAAAGATTTTGGCCACATGCATTCCCTACTGTAGACCAGTGGTTGTCAACCTTTTTGGTTCACAACCCATACAA